>NW_026623104.1:0-17500 GCF_023065955.2 Ursus arctos
AAGCTCAGGAGGGCAGAAAGGGGGTGATTGACACACGCCCCCAGAAAGGTGCACACTGACTCCCTCTCTGCGTGTACCACGATGACATCCAAGGACAACAAACAGGCATGGGGGAACATCCGTGCAAAGGCAGGTGTGGCGATAAGAATATCGGTTTCCCCCGAAACCGCCTGGGTGGCTCAGTCGTTGAGCGTCTGCCTTCGGCTCAGGGCATGATCCAGGCGTTCTGGGATTGAGCCCCGCATCAGGCTCCTCCGATGGCAGCCTGCTTCTTCCTCTCCCACTCCCCCTGCTTGTGTTCCCTCCCTCTCTCACTGGCTGTCTCTCTCTCTCTGTCAAATAAATAAATCAACCAGTATTTAAATATATATATATATATATATATATATATTATATATTAATATATTTATATTTAACGTTTTTATTAAATACATTTAATATGTTTAAATATATTATATATTTATTTTATTGTATATTTATTATATTTTTATTTATATAATATATAAATAAATAATATATTTATTATATATAAATATATATTATATATTTATTAAATATATTTAATATATTTAATATTATATATATATTATACACACACACACACACACACACACACACATATATCTCGGTTTCAGCATCTGTGACCATAACCCGGAAACACACGGTGGGGGGGGCGGGGGGGGAGGAGGAGGCGCGGAATGGGGAGGAAGGGAGTTAAAATAGCCATTCACTAAACAAATCCAGCTCCGGGACATCCGCGCATTCCAACACTAGGACACGGGGGGGGGGGGGGGGGGGGCGGGGGGGGGTAAGAGAGGAAGGGAGGGTGGGTGGTGCTTGAGAAGAGGTAAATAATTGATGATGAAATGTTCCATGATATTAAGGAGAAAAGAAAAACCAGGCGTAGCACTTCCTCTGGCGTGTAAAGGAAAAAAAGTTTTTTGTTTTTTTTTTTTTCTTCCTTTTTTCGTCTTTCAAGTACACGTATTTCAGGGCACCTGACTGGCTCTGTCGGAGGAGGACCGGGTGACTCTTGATCCGCAGGGGTCGTGAGTTCCAGCACCACGCTGGATGGGCATAGAGATTACTTAAAATTAGAAAGCTTTAAAAAACAAACACACAAACCACAGACGCGGAGCAGCATTAAGCATCCAAGACATACACCTGTCTTGGGGCGCCTGGGTGGTGCAGTCGGTTGGTTGGGCAGCTGCCTTTGGCTCGGGTCATAGCCCCAAGGTCCTGGAACAGAGCCCCCCATCACGCTCCCTGCTCAGTGGGGAGTCTGCTTCTCTCCCTCCCTCTGCCGATCCCCCTGCTTGTGCTCTCTCACTCACGCCCTCTTTCTCAAATAAATAAAAATCTTTATTATGGAAAGAAAAAAAAAAGATAAACACCTGTAAACAGGAAGTAGTCAGAGGAAAACATCCACAGTAGCAGAGGATGCGACATTAGAGGGCAGCAGAGCAGCATCCTAGCCAGGTGCTATGGCGCTTTACTGCTTTCTGTGCCCCGTAGGGACCTTTAAAAAAACCTCACCCTCCTATCCAGGGAGGAGAGGGCAGAAGCAACCTCCAGCAAGACTTCCTTTGATTAAAGGGAACTCTTATTACATTCACCTTCACCATTTGAACATGGGCTTTTAATGGTTTCCTTTCCAAGCCTTTCTCTTTGCCTTCTTCTTACCTGTGTGAATCCCTGATCCCACAGTCACAACATCCCCCCCCCCCCCGCCACCACCAGAACACACACACACACACACACACACACACACACACACACGGATGAAAACTGTTCTCTGTACACCATACATCCTGAGCACTGCGAAAGTAAATGAGGAAACGCGGACAAGAGAGAAATCAAGCAAATACCGCAACTCTGAAGGCTGGACATCTACTGAGTTGAGAGAACTGACCAAACATCAGAAACTTGAAATGAAGGTTTTCCTTTAAAGTTGATTCTTCCTTAGTGGGCTAAACTACCTACGTTCTTTACCGGTATTTCCTCAACTCAAGAGTGCGGCGATCCAAAGGCGGTTTCGCGGTAAAAAGTTTGTGGGTGCCGTCTTGACATTTGCTTTGCACGTACACATATTTCAGGGCACCAGGCTGGCTCGGTCAGTCGGAGGACCACGCGACTGCGACTCTTGATCTGCAGGGGTTGTGAGTTCCAGCACCACACTGGATGGGTGTGGAGATTACATAAACAAGCGGATGGGCAAAAGGAATTAAAATCGCTACGGTGATTTCAAACAAAACAAGTGAAAACAAAACAAAACTCGGAAATAAAGTCGCCCCTGGCTTAATGCTTATTTCTAGACGCGACGACAGAGACCTGTGAGGTTGCCAGACAAAGAGCTATCACGGAACAGATACCCAAACAGATACGCCCAAGCCCAACAGAGGTTTGACAAATGCTCAAAGGCCACTCGAAGGAGGAAAGATGGCCCACCTCCCCGTGACATCAGAGGACGGTAATCAGACATCCACAGACCAAGCACGCAGGCAGGCAGGCAGACAAAGGAACAAGAAAGCTGGGGCGCCCGGGTGGCTCAGTCGGTTAAGCGTCTGCCTTCGGCTCAGGTCATGATCGAAGGGTCCTGGGATCAAGGCCCCCCATCGGGGGCTCCCTGCTCACCAGGGAGTCTGCTTCTCTCTCTCTCTCTCTCTCTCTCTCTCTCTCTCTCTCTCACACACACACACACACACACACCCTCCTCCCCGCTTGTCCCCCCCCGCCAAAAAATTGTTTAAATTAAAGAAAGAAGGAAAGCAAGCAAGCAAGCTTTGACCTAAACAGCCACACTTCACCCCTCACACAAATGTGAACTCAAAATGGATCACACACTGCCATGGGAAACATAAAACTGGAACACACCGGGGGGGGGGGGGGAGCTCTAAGAGAAAAATTGAGGAACTAGGGCCAGGCAAAGAGAGTTTAAGACTTGACACCAGAGGCATGATCCATGAAAAAGACACGGAGAGGTGGGAAGTCATCAAAATTAAAAACCTAGGCTCTGTGAAACACCCTCTCAAGAGGGCCAAGTGACAAAGGACACGCAGAGGCCTGGGGGATTTGGGGGGGGGGGGGGGCTTGTGGCTCAGAGAGAAACAAAATGAGGAAACGCTCCCAGAGGTTGGATCAGGGTCACCAGGTGAACAGCGGTACAATCCGTTCAGATAGGAGGTCTGGCGCACGGCCAAGGCAAGGAAGAAGACCAAGATTTTAGGGTTAGGTCCCCTTGAATAGGTCGTGTCCACGAGGCTACCGAGTCAGAAAATCAGCTAGGCAGTTTTATCTCTAATTCCGAATGGACATGAAGTCTGGGGTTTATAAGCAGAAAGTCCATAAGCGATCACCCAGAGGCGATTAAACACAGAGAAACACCGTAGCAACAATAGACTCTGTAGGGCCCAGGGTCGAACTAGGGCCAGCGGGGTGGGGGTGGGGGTGGGGGTGGGGTGGGGGTGGGGGGGACACTTCACATTTTAACACCCAGCCTAAGGAGCCCATGCTGAAGAACACTGCCGCTGCAGAGGAGGACCGTCAGGAACGGTAGGAACGACAGGAGCAAGACACCGCCAGCTGTCAGGAACTACAGAGGGGATGAGAGATTCCCGAGGAACAAGGACCAATGAGCCACTTACCCAGACTGCCCTCAAGGAAACCAGAACATGTCACCCCTGAAAGGTGCCTCATCGGTACATGGCTTACTTTGAATTCAACTCACTGGAGACACAGCAGCTGCAGGAAGGATATTCCGACCCTTCTTTTCTTCGTGAGAGCAAGAGGTCGAACTCCCGTGTGAAAGGTACCTGCCCTGGAACCAGGAAGAAGACAGACATTCTTCATCACCAGAGACAAGGGGAGGGGACCGGGAGAATTAGGGTCTGAACAATCCACGTCAATAAACCCTCTTCGACCACCCCCTGTCTTCCCGGGGACGTCTCTCACCGCGGCCTACCGACCTGCCTGCCCCTTGCCCGAACCCCTTTGTCTTCTCCATTCTTCACAAGTTGGCTGATGCCTTGTCTTTACTCTCCTGCCCCGTCCATGTAAACACCCACTAACCGTCGTATGCCCTTCTCCCGTGAATCTCTTGTGTCGGTCGCCATCCTAGGCCCAGCCAGAGACCCCCAAGAGGGTAGAGGAGACTCTCTCCTTCCCCGCCCCTCCCCCCCCCCCCCCACCGCGGGGCCTAGACTGTCCAACTGGAATGTCGGTGTCGGACTTGATGAGGAGAGCGAAGGCAAGAGAAATGAAGCGACAATGAGGTCTCCTTACAACTTGCAGCCCGCCGATAAATCCCTGAGACATACAGGGTGTAACAGCCCTACAACTCTCTCAAGGATTTTTTTTTTTTTTTTAACGTTTTACCGATGAGGATTTGCTGTAGTCAGTGTCACTTCACTCTCATAACCACAGACGCCCAGAATATGCTAACACCCCTCTATCAACCTGTGGCCCACTGACACACATCTAAAGGGCCTCATGACTCCCGCTTTGCTAAAACAGTAGGGACCGACCTTACCTTGACAAGAGCTAGCCCTGCAAGGTCTCGGAGACCTTGCTCTCAGTATACACAAATTCCTTAGAGACTTACCTTAGCCCTAACCCCCACTCACTAGAAACTGTATCACCAGTTAACGCCTCACAGTCCCAGTGCGGCTCTTTCCGCCCACAGATCCCGTCCCCATGCTATAATAAAAGCACCTGGTTGCACCAGAAACATCTCAAGAATTCTTTCTTGACCGCGTGCTTGGCAGCTCCACATCAGGTCTGCTTGTCTGTCTGTTCTTGTGTTTGTCCCTTCATGCGTGTGTGTGTGTGTGTGTGTGTGTGTGTGTGTGTGTACACGTGTGTACGTATCTGTCCGTCTGTCTAGTGGGGCTTTATTTATTTCTTTAGAGCGATTTGGGGTTCACTGCAAAACTGACTGGCGAATACGGACGGTACCCATATGCCACCTGCTCTGCCATCGCTCACTGCTCCCCGCCCCACCACCCAACATGCAGAGGCGCAGGTGTGCTCCCTCAGAGCTTCCCACTCCCCCATCTGTGCCAGAGCCGGTGTGTTGATTACAATGGATGAATCTACACTGAGGCATCATCATCACCCATTCAGAGTCCAGAGTTTACGCTAGGGTTCACTCTTGGTGTTGTCCATTCTATGGGTTTTGACAAAGGTATCTTACCATCATAGTAGCACACTCAGTAGTTCCACTGCCTTAAAAATCCTCTGTGTTCTGCCTGTTCATCACCCCCCCCCACACCCCCAACCCCGCCAAAACCCCTGGCAGCCTACAGATCTTTTTTTTTTTTTTCTTCCCTCCCTCCCTCCCTTCATCTTTCTTATTACTAGTGTGGATATCATTCGTTTATTATAAAAAAGAGACACGGAAATTATTTACGTAATGCAGGACTGCACAACTTCAGTGGACTGGGTAGTTTCACATGACGCCGTTTCAATAATGATTTATTTCAGGCTACATCTTTTCTGAGAATGTCACAATCCATGTCACCTACAACTACTTCGATGCCTCCATACTCTGGGAGAAGAAATTTCTCGCCAACTTGCATGCCAACTGGTTGAGTCTCTCCACCCTTTTCCTTTAGAGCCTCATCCAATAGCTACTCCTGTTGCTTGCAGTCCTTGTCCTGGAGATTTTTATGGGAGCACAATGCCTCCTTTGGTTACAATGTTGGCTGCACTCCTTTGACCTAAAACCTGGTCAAAGAGGGGGAGAAACCCTCTCTAAACGCCTGTCCGGCCATGACGCTGTCCGCTGCAGTTTGTACTCTGCTCTCCAGCCTACTGATTTCAGTTCTGTCTCCTCCACAATGTCACATTTAGTGGGAACCGTGAGTTATGTTCACCATCTCAGATTGGCTTCTCTCAGTCAGGAATACACATGTACGGTTCCCCCACCTGGCTCCCCACAGCTACCCATAGTTCCATAGCTCGCTCATTTCTTTCCAACGCCCCCGAAAAACATTCCATGGCCTGGATGTACCCCAGTCTACATATCCATTGACCTCCTGAGGGACTTCTTGGTTGCCTCCAAGGTCAGGCAGTTATGAATGAAGCTACCGTGAACGTCTGTGTGCAGGTTTCTGTGCAGACGTCAGTTTTCAACTCATTTGGGCCGTTGATAAATACCAAGGAGTGGGATTGCTGGGTCGTACGGTAAGAGTGTGTTTAGCTTGGAAAGGCATCGCCCATATTTGTGGCATTTTTTGGATGATAGCTGAGAGCAGGGCAGCACACTGAAGGAACAAGGTCATGAAGGAGGTAGAATTCAAAGATGCTGGAAAGGAAGATGTCACCAAGGCACGACCTTTACCTCCATCCTCGTAGGGTTTGTGGCTGACCCTGAGGATGACATTGACATGAGACAGATGACCAGGAAAAGGAGCATACAAATTTGTTTCCTACAAGTGTCACATGACAAAGCCCTCCTGAGGAAACGAAGATCCTGAGAAGGAGCAAACCCTAAATGCTTGTATATTGGGTTGAACAAGGAGAGGCGATTGTGGGAGGGTAACTCAACAATGTGGCGAGGCTATAGGAACGTTAAGGATGTAAAACAAAACAAAACAAACAAAAAAGCAAGATCTGTTTGTCCAGAATTCTCATTCTCATTCTGAACTTCCTGTCCTTGAAGATCAGAATGTTACTCACGGGGCACCTGGGTGGCTCAGTCTGTTAAGGTTAAGTGGCTGCCTTCAGCTGAAGTCAGATCTCTCAATCCCGGCATCCTGGGATTGAGCCCTGCCTTGGCCTCTTTGCTCAGCGGGGAGTCTGCCTCTCCCTCTCCCTCTGTCCTTCCCCCCCTACTCATGCGTGGGCTCTCGCTCACCCTCCCTCCCTCCCTCCCTCCCTCTCTCTCAAATAAATAAAATCTTTTTAAAAACTTTTAAAAAAAGAATGTCTCTCACTCCCCTTCTGGCATAGGGAAGACATCTTCCAGGGGGATGGGTGGGGGAAGCTTCTGGGGAGAAAAGGGGGAGAGTCAGGTACCCTCCTTGCACCTGCGGGGCGGGGGGGGGGGGGGGGGGTTGGGTTGGGTGTGTGTGTGTCTGCTGCTGCCGCCGCTGCTGCTTTGTAGAAGTGTCTACAGTTCAAAACAGTACTCTGGTTTCCTTTATATCTAAAGCTTATCTCGGGTTTGGGGTTTGGGTTTGGACAGGAGGAGGGAGGGCCACATTTTCTTCTGACAGAGTGGAGAAAGAGAAGAGGGGTGCGGGCTTGTGCATATTCTTTTCCATCTTGGGGTGAGCGGAGGATTCAGATTCAGCTCTTGCCAGATGAGATCTAATTTCTCCATAAACAATCAGGCAAAATATCAGGCAAACAGAGGGCGAGTAAGCGTTAGAAGACCATGGACAAGATGGGTTCCAAAGCAATGATTTCATCAGAGGAACGTGAATGCCAAAGATTTCCAGGGACCATGTTTATGGATGACTTGGTGTGTAGGTCATTTCAAATTTACAGTGCTACCATCCATCCGGTCACTTCAGCATACTGTCTCCAGCTCACACGAGCAGTGTAGTCGTGCAAATATAATATGGGGCTCATCCAGGGATGGGATTGTGCCAGAGAAAGGGAGACAGCAGCATGTAATTGAGCCTAAGGAGTGTCCAAGAGAGTGACTCTCTAAAGTACATCGAGGCAGAAGGAGACCGGCTGGATTTTTTGTTTGCTTGCTAGGTGTTTGTGGCAATGGGGTGGATGTGGGTGGGTGTTGTTTATTTTCTGGACAAGGTGAAGGGACCCTTCAAGTGGAAGTATTTGCACAAGGGGTCTTGCAGGATGGGAGGGTGCAGCTCAGTCCCTTTACCAAGAAAAAAGGAGAATCAGACCTTTTAAGAACTAGGCAAGGAGAGGAGTCTAGCTTTGGTTATTGCAGCACCCAGGCACCTCGGCAGAAACAACAGAAGGTTCCCAAAAGGAACCGAGTTGCAGGAATCAGCGTGAGCAGGCCCCATCACCCTCAGCTCTCAGCTCTCAGCCCTCAGCCCTCAGCCACCTCCCCACCGGGGCAGGAGGCGTCTATAATCCAGTCTGAGCTCCAGATCTGGGTCCCGCCCCCCCTCACCCCCACCCACCTACAGGGCTCCCCTGCCCTCTTCTCAGCCAGAGACACATATGGGAGGGTGGTCCCAGAACAAATCTCCCCACATCCACAGAAATCTTGCCAGCACTTTGACCACTTGGCCTTGAGACACCAACTCATCTGTACCCGTGCATGATTTTTTCCTTGGACCAGGGGCCTAGTTCACCACTTAGGACGAACAGCAAATCCCCGCTTCCCCCCCTCCCCACCCTCCCCGCAGCCTATGGTTCCCAATTCGACCGGACAACATCAGTTGGGGGGGCGGGGATGGGGGAGCAGCTGAAGGGAGGGTCAGGGTGATCCATTCTAATGGGCCTCATTCAATCGTATCATTCAAATGCAGAAAGCTTTCTGTTAAAGTCAGAGCCTGGGGCTTCTCTCCACTGAATGGCTTTCCCAAACTTCCCCAACCCTTAGGCTGCAGCTTGCAAACTTCTGGGAAGAAAGGGAGGGAGGGAGGGAGGGAGGGAGGGAGGGAGGGAGGGAGGGAGGAGGGTAAGGGGAAAAAGGGGAAAGAGGATGTCCGAAGAGTTCACCTCATCTGGGTGTCAGTCCTTCATTCCATTTCTATGAAACATGGACAGAGGCCTGCCTTCTGTCACTGCCTCAAGCTGAAGTAAGGTGCAGTAGAGGCTTTGGAATGGAAGGGTCTGATACAGTGCAGGTCGCAACTTTTGGTCCCTTGTGTTATTGGAGGGGGTCTCAGAGATAGTTCCTTATCTGAGAACTTGGATATTTTTCTACATGGTTTCATTGATTTTATCCCCAAGTATACTCTATGGAATAGTAACAGCATAGCATGACCCAACTGTCTCATTCTGTCTCAGATTGATCTGATCCGGCGGGCCTCGTGGGCCTCGGAGAGTACAGACCGGTAAATTAGCCTGAGCCCCTCCCCCCCAGGACGGGGGCGGGGGGGGGGGGGGGCAAAGGTCGTGGTGGTTAAGGGCTTCTTGTAGCCAAGTAGCTTAGTGTTTGGTTTTACCTCTATGGGTTCTTTTTTTTTTTTTTCCTTTACATATCTTTATTAAGTAATCTCTACACCCAACGTGGGGCTCGAAGTCACAACCCCGAGATCAAGAGTCGCATGTTCTACTGACTGAGCCAGCCAGGTGCCCCTATTTATATGGGTTCTTATTTCCAAACAGGAGTTAATAGAGGTGCCGCAAGCGGAGTTAACTATCACAGACTCGGCCTCATTCAGCAAGCAATCCGGTAGTTCATAAGAGGCATTTCTATGGAAACAAAAGGAAAACACTGGTTAATGGTTGGAACAAGGGATAAACCCAGTGTCTAAGTCCAGAGTACTACCGGTGAGAAGGTCTCTAGGATGTCAGGCTTGAAGCATCCTCAGATAGAGTGAGGGTGGGCAGGGGCAATCTGACGAATTTTTCTGGTGTGTAGTTCAAATGTCTCATTTTGAGTGGCCCATAGAGCAACAGGCACAAAGATTGTCTATGTACGAGCTATTGTTGCCATTTCCCTGAAATTTATTTCAAGTTGACCAGCTTTCACTTGCCACACTTCAGGAAAAAGGGCACTTTCAGTTCTTAATGATTGTAAGGTAAGAGAATGGGAGAATGTTGGAAACCTTAGTTTGAACAGTCATAGTCAGAGACTCAAGGAAACCCGAAGGATTCAGGATCCAGTCCAGGTTTATAGGCAAACAACATATGTTCAAAGATAATTCATCAGAACTAGCACCTAACACCTACAAAAGTGTGTTATTGAAATACAGTCTTTCTCCCTAAAGTCACCTTCATTCCTGTCAAAGATAGCCAAATGAAGATTAATTTGTTTGTAAAACAAGCCCAGTTTTTAACAAACATGGCCTAATCATCTACGTAAGCACAGCAAAAATAGCAATTGACCAAATCATATATAAGGTTCTTTCTTTCTTTCTTTCTTTCTTTCTTTCTTTCTTTCTTTCTTTCTTTCTTTCTTTCTTTCTTTCTTTCTTTCTTTCTTTCTTTCTTCCTCTTTCCTCTTTTAAATCTGCTTTGATGTAGCTTTTTATAAGGAATTTTAGATTGAACCTTTAACTGCCTTTTTAAAGCCAAGAGCCAAGCCAAGTATTTCCCATCGGATTTGTCTGCAAGACCTGTAGGTTGAGGTCGATTTCTCTCATCTTGAGGTCCTCCAAATTTCCTGAAGTTCCTGCATCTGTCAGGAGGTGGCATTCTTTACTCACCTGGTAAGACTGAGGAGAACACTGTAAGTAAGGTATCAGGCCAACATTTCCAAGGGGCTTTATTGGCTCCATAAAATCGATCTTTCTTAAAGCTGTCTCATCATATCTGAGTCTATGCTTTGTGTCTCTGAAAGATGACTTTCCAGGGGCACCTGGCTGGCTCAGTCGGTAGAGAGCACGACTCTCTCTCTCTCTCTCTCTCTCTCTCTCTCTCTTTTTCCCTTCATTTTTTTAAAGGTTTTATTTATTTGACAGAGAGAGACAGAGAGAGAGAGAGACAGTGAGAGGGGGAACACAAGCAGGGGGAGTAGGAGAGGGAGATGCAGGCTTCCCGCTGAGCAGGGAGCCGGAAGAAGACATGGGGCTCCATCCCAGGACCCTGGGATCGGGACCAGAGCCAAAGGCAGACACTCGACTGACTGAGCCACCCAGGCGCCCCTGTAGATATCTTAAGAGAAAAAATTTCCTTGACCGTGGAAGAGCAAACACTGGGGGAGGGGGACCAACAATGTTTTGAACCAGAGTCATTAAAAACGCTCATCTTTTTTTCTTAAAAAACAAACAAGAAAACCCAGTCATCATTTTCCTGAATTCATTCAGTTCCATGTTATTACTTTTTGTTCTGTTTAAATGCAGCTTTTTCATATGTTCTGGAAATTCATAGTTTAATTTTAGGATCTGAAGGTTACCAGAAACCTGTATTTGTCAAAGGTCCTTTTTGTGAATCTTCTTGAAGCTGAACGATATTTTGCAAGAGCATCAGAACGGTAACTGTAAATGACACAAGAGTCAAAAATGGACACGGATATTGTATGGAACCAGAAAAGACCCTGAATAGCCAAAGGAATGTTGAAAAAGAAAACCAAAACTGGTGGCATCACAATTCCGGACCTCAAGCTCTATGACAAAGCTGTAATCATCAAGACAGTGTGGTACTGACACAAAAACAGACACACAGACCAATGGAACAGAATAGAGAACCCAGAGATGGACCCTCAACTCTATACTCGACTAATCTTCAACAAAGCAGGAAAAATCCAATGGGGGGGGGGGGGCGTGCGGGAGACAGGCTCTTCAACAGATGGTGTGGGGAAAATTGGACAGCCACATGCAGAAGAATGAAACTGGACCATTTCCTGACACCAAACACAAAAAACAGACTCAACATGGATGAAAGACCTAAATGGGAGATAGGAATCCTTCCAAATCCTAGAGGAGAACACAGGCAGCAACTTCTGTGACCTCGGCTGCAGCAACTTCTTGCTAGACACATCTCCACAGGCAAGGGAAAGAAAGGCAAACATGAACTATTGGGACTTCATCAGGATAACAAGTTTTTGCCCAGCGAAGGAAACAGTTGACAAAACCAAAAGACAACAGACAGAATGGGAGAAGATATTTGCAAATGACAAATCAGATTAAGTATGTCTATAGAGGGGCGCCTGGGTGGCTCAGTCATTAAGCGTTAAGCATCTGCCTTCGGCTCAGGGCGGGATCCCAGAGTCCTGGGATCGAGCCCCACATCGGGCTCCTCCACTGTGAGCCTGCTTCTTCCTCTCCCACTCCCCCTGCTTGTGTTCCCTCTCTCGCTGGCTGTTTCTCTCTCTGTCAAATAAATAAATAAATAAATAAATAAATAAATAAATAAATAAAATCTTAAAAAAAAAAAGGGGGGGATCTCTATAGAATGTATCAAACTCAACATCCAAAGAACCAATTATCCAATCAAGAAATGGGCAGAAGACAAGAGCAGACATTTCTCCAAAGACGACGTCCAAATGGCCAACAGACCCATGAAAAAAGTCTCCACGTCACCTAGCATCAAGGAAATACAAATCAACACCACAATGAGATACCACCTCACAGCAGTCAGAATGGCTACAATTAACAAGTCAGGAAAGGACAGATGTTGGCGAGGATGTGGAGAAAGGGAAACTCTCTTACAGTGTTGGTGGGAATGCAGGCTGGGGCAGCCACTCTGGAAAACAGTGTGGAGGTTCCTCAAAAATTTGAAACTAGAGCTACCCTACGACTCAGCAATTGCAGTACTGGGTATTTACCCCAAAAATACAAATGTAGTGATCCGAAGGGGTGCCTGCACCCCAACGTTTATAGCAGCAATGTCCACAATAGCCAAACTATGGAAAGAGCCCAGATGTCCATTGACAGATGAATGGATAAAGCAGATGTGGAGGATGGATAGAGAGATAGATAGGTAGCTATAGCTATAGATCTGTATCTATCTATATCTATCTGTATCTAGCTATACATCTGTATCTAGCTATATGTATCTATCTATCTGTCATCTATCTATCATGAAATACTACTCAGCCATCCTAAAAAAGAAGAGAGAGAGAGAGAGAGAGAGAGAGAGAGAGAGAAAGAAAGAAAGAAAGAAAGAAAGAAAGAAAGAAAGAAAAGAAAGAAATCTTGCCATTTGCAATGACATGGATGGAACTAGAGGGTATTATGCTAAGTGGAATAAGTCAATCAGAGAAAGAAAATTATCATATGATCTCACTGAGTGTGTGTGTGTGTGTGTGTGTGTGTGTGTGTGTGTGTGTGTGTGTTTCCATAAAGAGTTACACGTCATCCTGATGAAGGACACTGCAGAAAGTCACGGAGTTTATTTTCTGTTTTTAGTGTGTGCAAGGCTGTGTGACTCTGATCTTATGGGAGCCAGGGAGGTTTTCTTTTGTTTTCTCATCTTTATGTTTGGAAACCTCCTTTTTAGGGCTTGATTGAAAAAACTTTTTTAAAGATTTTATGTTTATGTAATCTCTACACCCAACATAGGGCTCAAACTCACAATCCCGAGTCCCGACGGAGGACGGAGCCAGCCAGCAGCCAGGCACCCCTTGATTTTTTTTTTTTTTTTTAATTGAAGCAAACATGCAATGTGTGCTCAGCGCGGAAATAGAGCCCACGTGTTGAGGTTTTGTGGAGTCATTTGGACCTGGGTAAGTGTGAAGGCCCGGGAGCAGGGCCCACAAATGTTAAAAGTTGACAATTTCTTTGATCAGTATTCACTTAACAGATGATTTATTGAAAGTGCTATTCTATGGCAAACGTCCTTCTATGTTCGGGATACAGCAACAACCAGATAGCTGAAGCTCCCACCTCATGGATTTAAAGTTTCAGTTGGATGTAGAGATAGGTAGGTAGGTAGGTAGGCAGGCAGGCAGGCAGGCAGGCAAGCAAAGAGATTTAAAACATGGCATCGGGGCGCCTGGCTGGCTTGGTCGGTAGAGCGTGTGACTCTTGATCTCGAGGTGGTGAGTTCAAGCCTCACGTTGGTTGTAGAGATTACATAAACATAAAATCTTTTTTTTTTTTTTAAGATTTTATTTATTTATTCGACAGAGATAGAGACAGCCAGCGACAGAGGGAACACAAGCAGGGGGAGTGGGAGAGGAAGAAGCAGGCTCATAGCGGAGGAGCCTGATGTGGGGCTCGATCCCACAACACCGGGATCCCACCCTGAGCCGAAGGCAGACCCTTAACCGCTGTGCCACCCAGGCGTCCCAAACATAAAATCTTTAACAAAGAATAAATGATGGGGTGCCTGGGTGGCTCAATCGGTTGAGCGTGTCTGCCCTAGGCTCAGGTCATGATCCCGGAATCCTGGGATTGAGCCCCGCATCGGGCTCCCTGCTCAGCGGACAGCCTGCTTCTCCTTCTGCCCCTCACCCAGCTCGTGCTGTGCTCTCCCGCGCGCTCTCTCTCTCTCTCTCTCTCTCTCTCTCTCTCAAATAAATAAATAAAATCTTTTAAAAAATGAACGAACGAACGAACGAACGAACGAACGAACGAACAAAGCCACGGCATCAAAAGTGAGTGCTTGCTTGCTTGGGGGGGGGGGGGATCAAACCGGAATATCTTTAACCTGTAACATATTCTTTATCGATCCTGCTTTCACTACTTTGCCCGGATTTCATTTTCCACAAGTGACAGTCCCTCCCAAGTGGGCTTCTTTCATCGTAAGACCCGTGTTCTCCCCTTGTCCCGCAGAGAGAGAAGAGCCATGAGAGGCGAAAGTTGGGCAGATCGGTATAAATCTAGGAAATAAAATAATCGTTCCCAAGACCAGTAGCCAAAGTTCTGCTTCCGTTTAGGACCCGATGTGTTAAAAAAGCATGTATGGTCGTTGGCTTGGAGAAAGGGGAGGAGGCCGAAGTATCATCCTAAAGAACAGAGTAGGGGGAGAAACAGAAGTGAAAAGATCGAAGAACTGGTTTCCCCATCCATAGCCTTTGAAATGATTTGGTGTCTTCTCCTAAGAGAGAGCCCATTGTCCGTCCAATATTTCATACCGCTTTTCACAAAGTATCACAACACAACACAACACAACACATTGCACAATCCCGTGCCTCCAAACCGTCTACGCAATCCTAATGCGTCCTATCTGCGTTCTATTCTATCATGTGACTAGAGCATCATGTACTTCACCATTCCGCTGTTGTTTGACATTCAGGTGAATTCCAACTTCTGTTCGGGGTGCGTGGGGGGCGGTGTGTGTGTGTGTGTGTGTGTGTGTGTGTGTGTGTGTGTGCGCGTGCGCGCGCCGTATCTATTGCTGCTGTGCAGCGATCTGATCCTCAGGGTGTATCACCCTAACACCGCAATGGCTTGAAACAACATCTCTTTATCATTTCCTGGTGCTTGCCTTGGGTGGCCACGTGGTTTCTACCGGTGTACCCCGGGCTCACTCCAGCAGTGGCCTTCAGCTGGAGGGTCAACTGAGTTTGAAGGTGCAACTTGGCCACATTCCCAAGTCTGCAGTCGGTGCTGGCCGAGCACCGGGTTGCCTCTCTTGTCGATGCCTCTCATGGCCCAGTCAGCTAGACTGGCTCTCTTCCGTGAAGGTCTCGGGACGGCCTGCCAAGAGGGTCAAGCACGCTTCCGGACCACCTCTTCAGCTGTGGCTGTGCAACTAGTAAAATTTCACTTCTAGTCTATTCTTTTGGTCAAGACAAGTCCCAAGACCCAGTCCAAAACCAGGGGACAGAGCAATCGAGCCTACCTCCAGATAGCAGGAGCATCGAAGGCACATGACGTGAGGGTGCACACGTGCCAGGAGGTAAGGGAGGTACGGTTGTCAGTCTCCCACGAGGGATTCCTAAACCCTATGCCACGACGCACATTTTTGTAAAAGTAAGCTTGACGTGTTAGCGTCTAAAACATGATTTCCTTTGAATCGACCCCTAGAATTGGATTCGTCCAAAAGAAGGGGAAGATGCGTTTTTCAGGCTCTTGATACCAAAGCTCTTGACTTCCAGAATGGACTTGGATGACCCTTCACCATCTCTGCTTTGTAAGACAGTGCAAATTTAATTGGCCAACCCCGCATGAAAAGGTTGTCGATCACGTTCCCGTCCGAATTCAAATTCAAGGCAGGATTCCTTTTTAAAGGCACAGAGCAGCCAGCTCCGTGGCAAGGAGCCAGAATTCTCCGGGTGGATCTCAGATCCACCGAATCCCACAAACCCCGTGTGACGTGAATGTACGAATTCGTGGAGGTTTCCCTCCCGATGGCTAAGAAGATGCTTTCACATCAGTGATGACAAAACGCAAACCCACAAAACCCCGATAGATGGGCACGGTCTTCCCTAAAGGGTCCCTTATTTCATGGAATCCAATTCTTCCACCTTGCAGTCTGCATTCACGGCTTCTATTTTCCGAGAGGCCGACACTCTTTCTCTGCAGACATGTCACAAGATCGGCAGGATACGGTCTTCCGTGCGTCGGGCACACCAAAAGCTGTTGGGAAGGCCCCTGCCATCGGAATGTATTCGGCACGGATGCTAAGGAAGACTTTGAAACCGATCTAGTCCGGTTCCGTCCTTCAGTCCTCTTGGGGGCAGAGCTTCCGTGTTCCATGCCCCCTCTCCAGGAACGCCACTCTCCCCACAATTTCAGGTGTCCAGGCAACCCGGAAACTCTCGAGCTAGGTGAGTTCTTCTGGGAAGGGGCGGGGGGGGGGTTGGGGGGGAAAGGGTGGGCAGTGCCGACGTTTGGAAACATTGAAGGGCACCCGAGGCGAGGCTATGGCCAAACCGAGTCCGTGCACAGGTACGTAAGGCGGGGGTGGGGGGGCGGGGGTGGGGATGGGGGGGTGGTGGGGTGGGGCACGAAACCTGTGCTCTCCGTAGGTTACGAAAAGCTCAGGGGCACCTGGCTGGCTCTCTGTAGAGCGCGCTGACTCTTGATCTCAGAGTCCTGAGTTCGAGCCCCACGTTGGGTGTAGAGTTTACGTGAACCAGCAGCAGCAGCAGCAGCAGCAGCAGCAGCAGCAGCAGCAGCAGCAGCACCACCACCACCACCACCACCACCACCACCACCACCACCACCAAAAATGATAATAATGAAAAGCTCGAAAAGCCCCACGGCCCCTGGCAGGATGTCTATGGCAAGCCACACCTCCACGACAAATAGCTTTCCACAGTGACGGCGACGGATGGCGGAAGGACAGAGGCAGCACCCTACCCCAAACCTCACAGCCTGCCTCCTTTCCGGCCAGATGTGCAGCATCTGGGAACGGCTTTGAAACCTTCCCAGTCAACGGCTTGGGCCCGCCTGTCGGGAAAAGCGCTCTGCTGTTCATTTCACTCCTGGACGAGCCTAGGAAGATGAAGCGGCGGTAGCTCTCCGTGGGGGGGGGGGGGGGGCGCCACGCGATCCAACACACACGACCACAGCCACTGAGGAGCATGAGATCTGTATGGCCTCGAGGGGTACAGGATAGCCCGTGAATCCTTTTCCAAGGAAGAAGGCGGCAACGTGAGAGCGTGCAAAACACTTTCTCACAGCATCTGCTGATGGTGCTAGGACTTCTGTCCCCGGAGAGGATACTATTTTTCCACCGCTTCCAGTTTTAAGAGAAAGGGTCAGGGGAAAATCATTCAGTCGTTCCACTCATCTTCATGGCTCATCGTGGAAAACGAAGACGCCGTACAAAGGAGCAAAGCGCGGATCCATGCAAACACATGGGTGAGCCCCCCCAAAACATGACGCTAAGTGAAAGGAACCAGACAGCCAGGGTGACATAATGCCTTGGGATCCCATGGGTAGGAAAGAGCCAGACGGAATAGCCCAATCCTAGAGGGAGGGAGCAAACAGATCAGAGGCTGTTGGGGGAGAATGGTGAAGAGAGCCGGGGTGAGGGTCAGGGTGAGGTTGAGGGTGGGGGGGGGGGA
>NW_026623104.1:30000-148500 GCF_023065955.2 Ursus arctos
ACGCCGGGGCTGGGGGGGGCCAGCGCGCGCTCACGCGGGACGAGGGGGGGGGCCGGGCCGGAGCCCGGTTCCCCCCCGCACCGGGGAGGCAGCGCGCGGCCACAGCAGCCGCGACGGACGGCCAGGACCCGACCCGCGCCCGGGCACGCGCGCCAGAGCGGGAGACGCGGCCGGGGGAGGGAAGACGGCCCCCCCGTCGACACACCACGCCACCGCCGGGCCGGAGGCGGCGGCAGACACGGATGGGAGGCCGCAGCGGGCCTGGGAAGCGCCAAGCACACCGGGGCGCGGCACCGGGGCAGCAGCCGGATGGGAGGAGGGCCACCAGACGGCTCAGCGGCGAGGGACTAGGCGCCGGAAACAGGAAAAGCAGCGGGGGAAAGGACCGCGGGCCGCCGCGAGGGGGCTCAGGGACCCTTCAAAGGCGCCTCAGAGCCCGAGGTCGGCCACCGGGGCACACGGGGTCCCACCGCCCGAGGCCTCCAGCACAAGGGCGGTCCCGTGGCACCCGAGGATGCCGACCCGGCCCCCGGCGGGCCCTGGCAACCTCGCGGGGCTCGGGCCACAACCACCACGCCACCGTCACGACCGGCCCCCAGAACGCTCTCCCGCACGCGCAGCAACGCCAACCCCCCTGCACCCTGCTCGACCAGAGACCCTCCTTCCTCACGAGGGGCCGAGAGCACTTCGCCCGGGGACGACCACCCCCCCAAAGCCGTAGCGGCTGGGGAGGGGACAACACCCAACAGCGGCGAGGCCGGTTTCGGTCCCAAGAGGGCGGATCGGGGGCACGACGTGCCTTCAGCCATCTGGTCGAGGCGGGCACGGAGGGGGTGGGTCGGCGGTGACGGGGAGGGGGCGCAGGGCGGGCGAGGGCCGGGAGCGCGTGGGGGGAGTGGTTCGGGGGAAGGGCGCGCGCCAACGAAGACGCGAACCGGGCCACCGGGTAAACGTGCACGGGATCCCACCGCCACCAGCATGAGAGCGGTCCCGCGACGCCCGGGACGCCGGCCGGCCTCAGCACCCTTGGCGGGCCCCCCCCCCGCGAACCAGGCCCCACCACGGCTGGGACCCAAAAACCCCACGTGACCCCCGCCGCAGGGGCCCAGCAGAACCTCCGTCCATCCGTCTGGTCCATCCCGGAGTCACGACCCAGGGGAAGCAACCCCCAGGCGAGAGCGGCCCGACCCGTGCCCGCACGCCACCCCCGGCGGCAACTCGGGACGGGAGCGGGCGGGAGACAGCCGCTCGCACGGCACGGGGAAGCGGGACGCGCGGGGGCGCCCCACCCCTCGGGAGACACAGCACCGCGAGGGAGTGGCCGCACGCGCACTCGCACGCACGCGGGAGCCCCGCGCGCCGGACGCCGGCCAGGCCCAGCGGGATCCTCCCCCGACTCGGAGGGGGGAGGCGCAGGCCGCGGTAGGCAAAGAGCGGCGCTCGGCCCCGCCGCGGGGCCGGCAGACCCCTCACGGAGAGGGGGCTCTGCCCAACACGCAACGGTAGTCACCCCGCATCGGTGGCCACTACGCGCAGAGGAGGGGCGGCAGCTGGGGGGTTCCGGTACCCCAAGGCACCCTCTCGGATCGCTAGAGAAGGCTTTCTCACCGAGGGCGCATCGCCCCCACCCATTCGTCCCCCGACCGGGCCCCGCTAAACGGCTCTCCAAAGGCCGCCAAGGGCTCGGGGGGCGGGGGTAGGTCTGCGGCAAGGGGCAGGCACAGGGCAATCCTGAGCGCTCACGGCTGGGGCCCAACAAGGAGACCGTCCTTGCCCCGCCACGCACACCATGCTCGCGTCACCGCCCGGAAAGAGCTCCGTGCCTCCGGCGAGGCCACGAGAGGCGGAGACGGACGTGGCATGCTGGGGCGAAGAAACGGCACCCCTCGGCTGGCCAAGCGCCACAGCGCTGGCTCGGCCCGCCGCGATCGCTCACACACCCCGCCACGTCCAGGCCCCCCCAGCACGGCATGCGCCAGGGGGACGACGAGGCGCCCGCATCCCCATGGGGGGGGCAGGTGGTCCTCCCTTACCGACTCCACCACCCGCTCCTCGGACTACGCCACCAACAGCGGTGGCCCGAGGGGGTCGCTGGGAACAGGAAACGACGCCACCGCTCGGCCTCGGGCACCTGAGACAACCTGGAGCGCTCCAGGGGCACCACGGAGGGCCAGGCGCAACGCGCTCAGCACGCCCAGGCGGTGAGCAGCGCGGCGTCGGGACGGCCCTCCCCATGGCAGGGAGAGCCGCTCACCACACGAAGCCAAGAAAGGCAAGCGAGAGTGTCCGCTGCGTCAGAGGACCCCGGTCCCACGGACACCAGGAGGCCGAACGTGGGAGGGCGGGGTCGGGCCGGAGTCCACACCCCCCCCGCGCCCTCCCCGCACCGCCACAGCAGGCGGAGGAGGAGGAGGAGCGCGAAGGGCCCGCGGGCAGAACGAGAAGAGCGGTCCCATTCGCCATGAATGTCCGTCCCTCGTCTGACGCGGCTTAGGCCCGGCCCGGGAGAGCACGAGATCACCACATCGATCGGCAGAATGTGCCCAGGGAGGTCCCGAGGGGGGGAAAGCCCGGCGAGGACAGCAACCAGAGGGACCTGCTTTCAGCCTCGCCAGCACCCCTCGACCCCAGGGCGAGAGCAGCCGGACAACCCAAGGAAGGAGGACGCCTGACACGTGGCACGGAGCCTTGCGGGACAAGGGTTGTCACGACCGCAGCCAGGTGCCCGCAGTGGGGAGCGCACGGGGTAAAGCACCCACGCCGCCTGCCCACACCGCCCTCGGGTGCTGGAGACCGGAGGCGGCACCACGGCCTGGACCATCTGGAGGCACCCGAGCCGGCGCACAGGCCCACGCGGACGGCTCAAGTAAGCGAGGGCACAGCCGGGCTTGGCACCATGGTCAAGCCCAGAGGTCCCCCCCGCCCCGCACACGCCCAGAGGTCCCCATCTCTAAGGCGACAGTCGCCAAAGCACAGCGTGTCAGCACCTACCTGGCAACAAAAAGTGCTCATTTCAGGTGACAAAATCACCACGCCGACTGCCGGGGCCTAGACACAAGTCACCGGGACCTCCTGGGACCGTAGCCAGGCCACCGGCCCCAAGCACCGTTCCATCAGCCCCGGCCCCTGGAGCCCCCAGGGCCATCTGGTCGACCCCGGGAGCGTGGCGGCAGCCGGGACCGACGGGGGACTCGCGGGAGGTGGAGCGGGCCGGGTAGGCCCTCCCCCAGTCCGCCTGTCGTCCCCACGTCAGGACTTAGAAAAATCACCAAAGTCCTGCGGAGGCACCTGTGGACGCCCTGCTCCCCGGCCCTCAGGACGGCCCCACGCCTGTCCCATGCCGGTCCCATGCCGGTCCCCGACTCCCAGTTGGGACTGGGGGGGGGAGGGGGCGATACCACGGAGGCGTCCCCGACGGCCGGACCGCAATGGGAATCGCGGCCGGGCCCCTGGGGCGCCATATCCGTGCCTCCCCTCGCGACCCGATCCGGTCCGGTCCGTTCCGGTCCCCTCCGGTCCCCACCTCCGCAGCGGGCCTCGGAAAGCTTGGTAAGAAAATCGGGTCAGACGACCGGAACCCCACGCGTGCCCCGTGGCCGGGCCCGTCACGCCATCCACGGGCTTCCTCTCAAGGCTCGAGCGCGACACGGGAGAAAACCGCGCGACACGGAAGGCCCGACGACCGACCGGAGCCACCGGCCGGATGGCGTCCGGGCGCCGGACACACCCGCTCCCATTCCCCCACGGGCCGAGGAGGGGACACCGGTGGGTGCTGGTCGACCCGTCCAGGCGACCCCCACACCCTTCTCAGGGAGCGAGGCGGTGGCGGCGTCACACCCTCACAAGCCTGGAGGTTCAATCTCCCGCGAGCCGATCGCGCGCCGACACCCCAGAGAGAGCGGGACAATCACGCTAGTGTCACCGGCTTCCTGGAACTCCGGCTTGGGGACCGCAGCCAAATGCCATCCCTTACTGACATCGGCGACGCTCTGGCAGGGTGACGCTATATAAAAGCGGCCGCCAGGTGGCGCCCGACAACCGGCGCAAAGGACACCGAGACAGATCCAGATCGCGGGCCCGTGAAGGCGCACAGCCGGCCGCCCGGCCACCCGATCTTGTCCCGGCCCCACCTCGGAGGGGCGGGCAGAGGGTGTGGGGCGCGCGGACCCGGGGCGTCGGCCTCGGGAGCCCCCGACCAGCGCGGCACGGCTGCAGCACCCCAGGGCAGACCGGGAAAACGTGTCTGGGCCGCTCCAGCCGGAAAGGGAGCCGGCTGGCCACGGGACACGCGCGTACGCATGCGCTCACGCCCACGCACGCACGCCCACGCACGCACGCACGACCCCGCCGGAAGCGGACGTGGGCGGAAAATTCCCCAAAGGGGCGCGCGTGGGTGGCTCAGTCGCTAAGCGTCTGCCTTCAGCTCGGGTCACGATCCCAGGGTCCTGGTTTCCAGCTCCCCGTCGGGCTCCCTGCTCACCGGGAAGCCTACTTCTCCCTCTCCCGCTCCCCCTGCTTGTGTTCCCTCTCTCGCTGTCTGTCTGTCTGCCTGTCTGCCTGTCTGCCTGCCTGCCTGTCTGTCTGTCTCTCTCTCTCTCTCTCTCTCTCTCTCTCTCTCTGTGAAATAAATAAATAAAATCTTAAAAAAATAAAATAAAATTCCCCGCAGACACCGGCAGGCCCCAGAGGCCCGGCCGGCATTACGCGGGCTTCCCACAGCGGCACACGGGCGGTGCCCTGGGCCTCTGGGAGGACTTAAGACAAATTTCGGGGGGCAGGCAGGGAACGGAAAACAGAGACCGTGTGAGTACTCCTAGAACAACAACGGTTGAACCATTTTTCTTCTATCATTTCAAGGGGAGGAAGTCTCTCTCAAGCATACGAAGAAAGCTCAGGAGGGCAGAAAGGGGGTGATTGACACACGCCCCCAGAAAGGTGCACACTGAATCCCTCTCTGCGTGTACCACGATGACATCCAAGGACAACAAACAGGCATGGGGGAACATCCGTGCAAAGGCAGGTGTGGCGATAAGAATATCGGTTTCCCCCGAAACCGCCTGGGTGGCTCAGTCGTTGAGCGTCTGCCTTCGGCTCAGGGCATGATCCGGGCGTTCTGGGATTGAGCCCCGCATCAGGCTCCTCCGATGGCAGCCTGCTTCTTCCTCTCCCACTCCCCCTGCTTGTGTTCCCTCCCTCTCTCACTGGCTGTCTCTCTCTCTCTGTCAAATAAATAAATCAACCAGTATTTAAATATATATATATATATATAATATTATATATTAATATATTTATATTTAACGTTTTTATTAAATACATTTAATATGTTTAAATATATTATATATTTATTTTATTGTATATTTATTATATTTTTATTTATATAATATATAAATAAATAATATATTTATTATATATAAATATATATTATATATTTATTAAATATATTTAATATATTTAATATTATATATATATTATACACACACACACACACACACACACACATATATCTCGGTTTCAGCATCTGTGACCATAACCCGGAAACACACGGTGGGGGGGGGCGGGGGGGGAGGAGGAGGCGCGGAATGGGGAGGAAGGGAGTTAAAATAGCCATTCACTAAACAAATCCAGCTCCGGGACATCCGCGCATTCCAACACTAGGACACGGGGGGGGGGGGGGGGGGGGGCGGGGGGGGGTAAGAGAGGAAGGGAGGGTGGGTGGTGCTTGAGAAGAGGTAAATAATTGATGATGAAATGTTCCATGATATTAAGGAGAAAAGAAAAACCAGGCGTAGCACTTCCTCTGGCGTGTAAAGGAAAAAAAGTTTTTTGTTTCTTTTTTTTTCTTCCTTTTTTCGTCTTTCAAGTACACGTATTTCAGGGCACCTGACTGGCTCTGTCGGAGGAGGACCGGGTGACTCTTGATCCGCAGGGCTCGTGAGTTCCAGCACCACGCTGGATGGGCATAGAGATTACTTAAAATTAGAAAGCTTTAAAAAACAAACACACAAACCACAGACGCGGAGCAGCATTAAGCATCCAAGACATACACCTGTCTTGGGGCGCCTGGGTGGTGCAGTCGGTTGGTTGGGCAGCTGCCTTTGGCTCGGGTCATAGCCCCAAGGTCCTGGAACAGAGCCCCCCATCACGCTCCCTGCTCAGTGGGGAGTCTGCTTCTCTCCCTCCCTCTGCCGATCCCCCTGCTTGTGCTCTCTCACTCACGCCCTCTTTCTCAAATAAATAAAAATCTTTATTATGGAAAGAAAAAAAAAAGATAAACACCTGTAAACAGGAAGTAGTCAGAGGAAAACATCCACAGTAGCAGAGGATGCGACATTAGAGGGCAGCAGAGCAGCATCCTAGCCAGGTGCTATGGCGCTTTACTGCTTTCTGTGCCCCGTAGGGACCTTTAAAAAAACCTCACCCTCCTATCCAGGGAGGAGAGGGCAGAAGCAACCTCCAGCAAGACTTCCTTTGATTAAAGGGAACTCTTATTACATTCACCTTCACCATTTGAACATGGGCTTTTAATGGTTTCCTTTCCAAGCCTTTCTCTTTGCCTTCTTCTTACCTGTGTGAATCCCTGATCCCACAGTCACAACATCCCCCCCCCCCCCCGCCACCACCAGAACACACACACACACACACACACACACACACACACACACACACACACGGATGAAAACTGTTCTCTGTACACCATACATCCTGAGCACTGCGAAAGTAAATGAGGAAACGCGGACAAGAGAGAAATCAAGCAAATACCGTAACTCTGAAGGCTGGACATCTACTGAGTTGAGAGAACTGACCAAACATCAGAAACTTGAAATGAAGGTTTTCCTTTAAAGTTGATTCTTCCTTAGTGGGCTAAACTACCTACGTTCTTTACCGGTATTTCCTCAACTCAAGAGTGCGGCGATCCAAAGGCGGTTTCGCGGTAAAAAGTTTGTGGGTGCCGTCTTGACATTTGCTTTGCACGTACACATATTTCAGGGCACCAGGCTGGCTCGGTCAGTCGGAGGACCACGCGACTGCGACTCTTGATCTGCAGGGGTTGTGAGTTCCAGCACCACACTGGATGGGTGTGGAGATTACATAAACAAGCGGATTATTCTGGCCTCAGCTAAGTACTTTGGTGGTGGTGGGGGGGTGGCTTCTGTAGGATTCAAGGCTTTTGCACTTCTCGAATTCTCATATTTTCTTTCAGTGATCCTAAGAAAATACACATCCTAATACTGACCTTTATATTTTTTGGGGGGAAGATCAGGTTAATAACAATTCAAGTGATAAATACTCTTAACAACAGTATTTTATGTGATACTAATGTCTTCTGTTTCTTTCCTTGCACTTTGTCCCTGTCCTTCCTATTTTTCTTAGCTTTACTAAGTAGGCAGTGCAGAGTAGGGACAATTTTCTTGGTGTAAAAAAATAGTAAAAGAAATCTAGGGTAATCCAGGGTACAATCTCCTATAGACAGTTGCAGTACAAGGAAAAGACCTTGCAAGGCTTGGCACAAACTGACCGACAGAATCCCATTCCTGTTGTCTTGCACGTGGTCAGAGGAAAGGTCCTGCTACTCAATGCTTTGAAGATCTATACAGACAGTGATCACCACATGGGAGTCAGAAAGAGAAATCAGTAAGGTCAATGGTACAAGAAGGCATAATGTCGGGGTGCCTGGGTGGCTCAGTTGTTAAGCGTCTGCCTTTGGCTCAGGGGCATGATCCTGGCATTCTGGGATCGAGCCCCACATCAGGCTCCTCCACTGGGAGCCTGCCTCTTCCTCTCCCACTCCCCCTGCTTGTGTTCCCTCTCTTGCTGGTTGTCTCTCTCTCTGCCAAATAAATAAATAAAATCTTTTTTTTTTTAAATAAGGCATAATGTCAAAGTTTTGCATAGATTTGCAGGTTTTCCTTAAGTCCACATAAATTTGTAATGCTTACTTTCCAATGATTCCCTTAACTCTCAGCCTTCTTAAATCTTCGTTAACTCAATCTTCTTAATTCCCAACAGGAAGCACTAAATCCCTAAAGATGCTCAGGAGAAAGTCTCCCAATATCTTTTTGAGCAGGTGCTAAATGATGGATGGGATCACGAGTATGGGAATTTCTAAGAAGCTGATTCTCATGCCCCGCCCTGGGTGGTTGGCGGTTGCGACTCACATCTGTTTTAAACTGGCCCAAAGCCAGTGGCTTTTGTTCTCTGAATTGGAAAGGAACTCAAAAGTGGGGTGTTAAAGGTACAGGGAACCACAGGATGTGGATGTTGTGGGTCTCCGGTGCCTCATAAGGAAGATGCATCTGTTGGATTAAACAGCTGGTAGAAGACTGAGTCAGCAGCAGACATGAGCAGTTTCCCAGCACCCAGGTCCCACCCGTCCCACTACTTTCCACCTCTCTCCCTTAGAACATGGGCTTGTCCAGGTTTAGTAGCCAATCTGTATAGTTAGTTCTGACTACTGGGGTCAGTGTGATGGTATGCACAATGCTGAACAAAGAGATCCTTCCCCCAGATGTGGTGGAGACCAGACGGCTTGGAGCGTGGAAGCCAAAAAGCCACGGCAGAACCATCCTAACCCCTCCCGGCAAACAGTCTATCCAGAGAGAAAGTCATTGTAGGGAGAAGGTTTCTCTATTATTTTTCTCATTAGAATAGAGGTTAATGAATCTCAGTGCAAAATCATCTCCCCATCCCCTGCAATCAATCTGCACTGGTAGTTGAGTTAATTGGTGTATGTAGGATAGATCTTCAGTTTTCATCACTGAATTCTCTCTGTGCAGAAACAATGTACAGGAACTAGAAGAAATACATCCAAATGGAATATAAGGTGATTAGAGCCCTGCTTTAGACATAGCCCCTGGAGTCTTTGCATTGGAGAGAGGGGAAGATTTTACTCTGGAGTCAGATTCACTTCCTTTACCTTGAGCCTCCAGACTAACACAGGAGTATGTTGACTTTTTCCAGGTTTCTTTGGGTGGACTAGATCTGCTGTAAATACACAGTAGAATGAGGTATGGTATTACGCAGACAAATGCACACCAGAGAGTTGGGGAGATGCCTAAGGTGACAATGCTTCTTTCTTCCAAAGAAGGCAAATGATCTGGACAGCTCCTATGACAGTCCACAGAACTGATGCATTCAAGCCTTTGCCCTGGAGCTTCGTAGCATCCATATATCCTGTAGAAACTAAGATTTAGTTCTGAGACTTTATAGGAATTATACACAGATAATCCATACTTTTTCTTTCAATTTGTGTGGCAAATTACAATGATGAAGTAGCTGGTCCTGGATTTAGGTAGAAACTGCCAAGTCTTTCTAAGTCAGGCTCCTTCAAGAGTCATCATATCAATGGAGTTCAGGCTCTGTCCCCAAATGCTGCTCAAGGGACAGATCTCTGAGAAAAATGCCCACAAGTGGCGCAAGGTGGAGCTAACTTTCCAGAACTGCATGGCATGGGTGTGGGGAGGGGGTAGGACTGAGAAGCAAGAACAGGGATAGGAGGGGAACTGGTTTGCGTTATTTCCCTGTTGAGATGCAAATGATCTGGGAACAATTATTGTGGAAGATGTAAGGCTCAGGGTGAGGGAGGCTGGAAGGAAACACTGAAGGGTGAAAGTTTGTAGAGCGTTAACACTCTTGTGAGTAGATTTCAAAGAAGAAAGTATGATGTTACAAAGAGGAAGCCCAAGGATCAAACTTAAGAAAGATATTTAGAAATTGATGCTGTGGAAGATAGTAAGTGAATGATTGGTATGGAACAAGAACCCTGATAGCATTTTTTACTAATGTTGTACTTTCCCAAGGTAGTCCAAGTTGAACTCTTGGCTTCCAGTAGCTGCCTGGGTTAACAGAGGAATGGGAGAGGAAATCTCTCCATAGAGATTTCTGAAGAAATTCAAAAATTTAACTTGTACATTGACCCTGTGATGGAAATAAGAATGCACAGGAAAGCCCTTTGGGAGTTAGCTTTGGAAAGGAAATGCTAGAAAATACAAATAAGCCCAGAGCATTTACAGAAAAAGAGAAAATTCTATGCATAGAGAATGGTCACATTTAACCTAGTTTGGAACATATAATCTTCCATCAGAGTACTGGTAACAACATTTCAGTAAACTGGGGTCTGGATGCCTTGTGTTGAATAAAAATGGCAGCTGGTATTTTGTGTGAGTTCAATCAGGGAGACACAGGTGACAATTCCTTGTTTAGCAGAACCTCTTGGCTCAGAAACACATTGAGATGTCTTGTGTTTTCCAGGTCTTTTGTTTATGAATGCTGTTCAGGGCTGTTATTATATCTGAGGGGCTGCCTTTTTCACCATGTGTGTATATGATGTGGGACTTATTCGCAAGCCTTGCCTAAGACCTAATTAATATCAGTACCCCAAGTAGCTTACAAGATTAGAGTCTAAGGCTATGATATAGGAATATAGACTTCCTCATCTTTTTCTTAGTGTCCCAAAATATAATCAGATAATCCTCTGTCTGGTTACTTGGGAGCCAAGTTACTTTCTTGCAGAAACATTCTAAAGAGTTCCTTTAGAAAATCTAGGGAAGTGTAAGTCTAAAAACAAGCTCTACCCTGAAGCCCCCGGCTGCTGACTTGAGCACAGATGGGACAATGTTAACAGCCAAGAAATATGAGGTCTTTGGCTCCTTTCCCAGAACTGCCAGGCTAAGACCTTGGCAGAGACTCAACAGGAAACTGAACTCTATTTGCATATCCTTTTGTACATGGGAGACTAAAAGCTTCAACCTTGAATGATCACAGTTTTTGAGAATCATGATGCGGCATTAAAGAGAAGGAGGAGTGTCTCAAGGGAGGTGAGCTGGCGGCGAAGCAAGGTAGGTGTGAGGTTAGCAATGACTTTCAATCCCCTTTGATTAACCATGAATGTATTTCATTTTGTTCTTTTTTTTAAATTTTTATCCTTATGGGGTCACATAAAGGAATCAGCTAGGCAGAAATCTGTGCTTCCGATCTTGGGAATCTGTCAAATTCGATCTCTTTGGTCCCATGGCTTCTTCCTTCTCTCTCTTGCTGGGCAGGGACCTACAGTCCCTTGTCGGTGGTGCTGAAAGAATCCTAGAGACCATCTAATATAAACTCTTCATTGTACAGACGAGACTCTGAGGCTTGAAGAGGTTAACTGAGTTATCTAAAGTTACATGAAAAGAAGTAAGAATTTTGACTCCCATTTTTTTTTAACAGACCACTAGCTTTTCTCAGCAGGTGGAAGTTTCCCCAGATCTCAGACAGCTTCTTTCCAGCATGTGATTGGGCATGGGTACCCTTCACTATCTTCTCCCATCAGAACATGCATTTCTGGCAAGAGAACAGCTTTGATTCCCTAGCTTTTCTTTCTAGTTCCCTGGATCAGTTCCCTATGGTTCTTTAATGGAAGAAGCTAGAGCACGGAAATGGGGATAGGGGATACTTATCATTGGGATTTATTTAGGGGAACTGGGTTTTCTTGGCCAAGTACGATAGTGAAAACTAACCCCATGTAGACAGCATGGGCAGTACGATGACGGACAAACATAACCCTTCACAGGTTAATTACCCCACTTTATCGGTTCCTTTGTAAGGGTGACAAAAGACCTCTCCATTCCTAAAAAGGTGCAGTAAATGTACCCAAGACTGGGGAGCCCCTGCAGGAGAGTATCCTCAAAGCTGGATAAGGCAGAGCTTTCTGAAGACTGAGAATTTAGTGACCGGACCTCTGCAAAAGAGGAAGCACTGATAAGAATGGTCAGACACAGACTTCATACTACTTCAAAAATGATGACTTGTACATTTTCCAGAAAGGACCAGGACAAGGAAGGTCAGCCCAGGCAGATACCCCAGGTCGGAGACTGGCTTCCACGCCACACACAGAAGCTATCAGTCCTGGAGGCAACATGTGACGGTAGAATCGCGGGCCCCTGATAGGAAGCACTTCTGTCCTCCTTGCATAGCTTCCTTTTACAGGGGAAAGCCTACTGCGGTCAGAAAAGACTCTGGGAAAGTCCTGGGCCCACTTTTTTGCCCACAGATGTTATTTAAGAAATCACTTTTAATAAGTTCCAGAAAATGGAGGCTCCTGAGTTGTGTGGCACAGTGCCTTTAGAAGCAGATTTCCTGGGCTTGTGTCCAAGCTCAGCCACTCACCAGCAGTCTGACCTTGAACAAAGACTTAACCTGGCCTTGCTTTACTGCCTTCGTTTGTAAAATAAGGATAATCAGGGCAATGGGTTGTTGTGGAGATTAAACAAGTTAAAACTTGTACACTACACTGAACAGTGACTTGCATATAGAAAAGTACCCCATGACAGCAGACCATCAATTATTATTACTGGTGCCTCATTGCAGTTGTTGGTGATTTTCATTGCAAGGAGATCCTCATTTTTAACTTCTTTTTGATGAAATCTCAGAATGTTTTCTCTTTCTCTCAGCTCCTAGGAAATGAGGACCACCCATCATAGAGTCATAGAAGGGAAGAACTGGAAGGGACCTCAGGCCATACCGGTTTCATCTCCTTCACCTTCTAGAAGTGAGCCTGGGGAAGCGAAGTGATGGGGTCAAGCACTCACAGGGCAGAACTAGGTTTTGAACACAGGTTCCAGTCTAGCAGGTTTCTCTTCCATTGTCTAATAACCCTTCACATGCCACAATTCAACACTGTCTAATTTTTCGAACACTTACTCAGGGTAACTCAGGAACATGCCAGGCCCGTGCCCTTGGGGGAGGCGCTGACCAGTGCTGTGTATAACATTGTCATTCTCACAATCCCATAACACCTCATTGGTTTTTTCTTTCTTAACAGCATTGTTGTATTGATGGCTTGCATTTATTTTGGAGGGGGCGCAGAGGGAAGAATTTATGTCTGAATGGAAGCAGGCTCTGGCCATTGATCCATCCACTCCTCAGCAGAGAGGATCAGAGGCATTGCGTAGGGACAAGGGGCAGGGAGTGAGGAGCCCGGTCCCTAAGAAGTGGGGCTTACTTACACTGAGATGAGTGAGAGGGAGCCCAGGCTTTCTTCTTTAGGCGGCACCCTTGTTGTGCACTCAGTATGATGCTAGGCACCCGTAGGGGTGCAGAAGGACCGAGGGCAGCGTTTGAGATGTCAAGGAGTTTCTTTAGAAAGGGGTAGAAAGCAAAGGTAGAACTGTAGTCAACGCCTTTGGAATTTTTTTGAGGAGTTCTTTACTCCCACAACAGCGAGGAGACTTCCTACTCCTCTGTCTGCAAGGACACTGTACAGGGCTCACCTTGGCTGGAAGGAGAAAGATTTTCCAGCTGACTGGAGGGGAGAATAGCACAGCAGGGATGTGGACCGGGAATACAGGGGTGGTAGGGTGCTTTCCTGTGGCAACCAGGGCTCAGAGTGTGGTGGAAGGAGTACTTGACCAGGACTTGGGATACCTGCACTCAGCCGGTTATGGGACGGTGGAAAAGTCACTTAATTTCTCCATTCCTCAGTTTCTACTTCTTCAACTGAAGAGGTTGAACCAGGAGGTGGTTCGAGTTTCATACTGTTCTACCAGTCTGTGTGTGTTGTGGGGCCAGGGGAGGGGGGCGGGGGTAGTGGTGGGGCTACGGGGCCGAGGAGGAAGGATATCCTGCATGTGAACACTTGATGGAAAGGACTGGCTGTGAGCTCAGAGATTGGCAAGTTGATTCTTCCTACAGAGGCATCTAATTGCTGTGCCCCTGCTCTGATTTCAATTTATAGAGCCAGTGACACTGGCCCCTTTGTGGCTCTTTGTGTCCTTATTTATAAACTCGGTGCATGAAAAAAACCCCATATTCCTCTCTTTAGATGACTTAGACAGTTAATCCTCTATCAATCCCTCATGATTATAATATGTGCTATGCAGACACAGTTGAAGTCTTTATGCATGAGGAGCCTTCGATGTGACAGAACTTCTGACAGCGCAGACTTGGGCTGTGTCTCCTTGGTGCTGTCCCCGTGGGTGCTGATTTCCCTTCTCACCGCCTCTGAGTAACGTTGCTCACTTTTGTCAGGTGGTGAGTGATGATGGAAACCAACTCCGGGGCCAACCCTGAGCCTGGTGGTCCTAACACACCCAGAAGCCCAGAGGGTGAGTCCCTAAAGCTTTGCAGGAAATTGTAAAGACACTCCAGCTTTCTCCACAGTTACCTCAAATCCCCCAGGTTTACCTGTGGCTGGCTTCCTGGAGATGAGGAAAAACCAAGAACCTCACAGAGGTGAACACATGTTTTATTTAGCTTCTCTGTCTATTGGGATCGTTTTTGGAAGGCTCATCGATCTGCAAGTGTAGATAAGGCCACAGATCCTCTCCTGGGGATGCTGGCACAGGGTCCTCTTGGGTACCATCAAGAGAAATCCATCATCGGATTTGGGTACTTTCCTTTTACATTTGGGAGGAGACACTCATTAATCCGAAGAATATGGTCACATAAGTAGGGAGAGAAGGCAAACAGTTCGACGTTCCATGTCCCATATTCCATTCGCCAATAACCCAGTTCTGCCATTTTCCTTTTCTAAGTTTTCTAAGTTTTGACCTTTTCAGGACTGCTTTCTCCCCACTTTGTGCTATTTAATGGAATTCCGTCATTTGGTCTTGAAAAACAAAAGTCTGAACTGTTAGTGAGAGAGCTCTCAGCAAGTAAGAAGGAAAGACTATTGCTTATTCCCCAGGCTACAGAAAAGCTGGTACTATTACGGGTCACAAACCTGGACATGAAAATATCATTTCTAGCCAAAAAGTCTGGCAAACGCTCAGACTCTAAATATTACTCTCCTGGCTCCCCCCGGGGCCTTTGTTGCAATGTGAGCCTCTCATTGCAGCCTTTCTTGACCACCTGATTTAAAGTAGCTATCTCCCCACCAGACCACTGGAAATACCCATTCTCTCTTCCTGTGAGTCTTCTCCATGACAACTGCCACCACCTCACATATCTCTTCTCTTCTTTTGTGTTTATTTTCACTAAAAGAAACTCAAGAGCTTCTGAGTACTGTATTCCCAGTGTATCTAGAGGAGTCATTGGTACATAGTAGGCACTTAATAAATTGTTATTTAAGAAACAGATGAATGTCATCAAGGTTCTATGAAAGCAACTTCAGTCTCCAAAACTCTAGACTTTGCATTGGTCTTTCTTCTTAATGATTTGTTGCCCTAATAATATATTTATACTGACATTTCTTTCTCCAAAAGTTATAAATACTCATGAGGCTTTGCCCTTAAGCCAGAAAAAGATAACTTAAACTTCCCTATTCTCCCACATGGATGCAGGTAAATAAAACACTTCTGGCTATTAGATTTCTTCTTTAAACACAGAGTGTGAGAAGCTGCCGTGTTGTTGAAATTAGTGAAAGCAATTGAGTTTTGGGTTGATTTCCTTTGTCCTGTCACCAGATCCTTTTCCTATTGAGTCCCCCATGCTGGGTGGCACCTGCTCGCCCCGGCTGACTAGTGCCTTGGGAGCCCCTGAGCATCCAGAGAATTCCTTCAGGAGTCGATACGCACTACCGTACGCAGTTACCATTCACAACGTATGTGAATGTATGTTCGTGTATGTGCGAATTGCTAAAAAGATAAGACCCCTGGGGGATTCTGCATTCTTGAAGAACACCAAAATCATTTGGTGGGTAGTGGTTGTGGTGGAGGTAGGCGGACAGGGAGTTAGGAATTGCTCTTTTGTTTGCAAATATGTGTTACTGTGGCTTTTGATTACAAAATGGTGTGCCCCTGCAGGTCTGTTCAGAGAGAAAGTTTACAAAATTCCTTTGTGAAATAAAGTGGAAATGTTTGGTGTTTACCCACTCAAGACTCAAGGCCTGCAGCCTTAGGATTAAAAGGCGGGGGGGGAAGATGGCAAAGGAGAGAGCTTGCCATCCACTCTCTTTTATCCCTCTCACGGGGAATGTTCAAAGAACAGGGAAGCCTTAATGTCTACTCTCCAAAACTAAGTTATTTGGAGTTCCAGAGGACTCTATTATCAACCCCTCAGAAAATCTTGTTACAGGTTATAGCACTTTGTTGGTGGACAGACGAGGCTTGGAGAAAGCATGTCGGGAAGCAGAGTGAGCAGCAGGCCTGGGCACGACTGTACCCCTAGCATCCAGCATGGCGCAGGTACGTACATTCACTCACTCACTCACTCACTCACTCTGCATTTATGGAAGACCTGTTCTGTGCCAGACTTACTCTAAGGGCTGGAGTGAAGGCATTGAACAAAACAGACAACGTCCCCGCCACGACGGAGCTTCTATTCCAGTGAAGAGCGAGATAAGAAATAAATAAGCAAGTACAATACACAGCCCCTCAAATGGTGATAAATGCTGTGGAGAACACATACGCAGAGAGGAGAGGTGGTCTTTGGGGGAGGAATGAACGTATGTGCCCCGACAAACAAAATTACAGGTGTCTAATCCTCCCACTTCCACTCATATTTGCGGGCAATACGTTGAAAGGAAGAGTAGGAAAGAAGCCTGGAGTCTGGAGTCTCTTCAGTTTGTTAGCTCGGAAGAGGAAGAGTCACCAGCCAGCACTTCCTGTCTGAGACGCCACAGCAGGCGAAGACCCTACCTAAAGCCTTAATTCACTGAAGGGCTTTCTGGTGTCAGTTTGCTCATTTTGAATGCAGAGAACCAGAAATGACAGATCTTGAGCCCTTTTGCTCTCTTTGTATGAGGGGTAATAAGTCAATAAAAATGGAAGAAACAAACTCAGGTACTTTGTTGCACAGTAGAGATATTTATGAATGGTAAAGTTAGCCATCCTGTGGCTCTGCCAGAGACCCACTTGAGAGAATTTCTCAAGTTCTCTTCACGTTAGCTGCCATTCCAGGCAGGCCCCTGAGATGGGAAGAAGGTAGTGAGTACGTTAGCACCCCCAAAACCCTAAGGGAGTCCAACAAGATGTTACGTTTGACAAACATCAGAGGGGAGGAATAAATATGTGCATCCGTTTCCTGTGTTGTGGCCTGGGAGAAAAGCTGCCGACCTAGGGCTGGGGCTCGGGAGCGTAAATGGCAGGGAGCTGTTTTCTCCTTTAGCCAGGGGGGTGAGGTATCTCAGGAGAATAGCCTGGAAGCTGAAATTGCAACTGGTGCTTTGAAGCAAGGGAGGAAGAGATGGGAGGGGTAAGGAATTAGACACCCCGCCCCCCACACCCTCCTCTGGGGACTGGACAAGGAGTCAGAGACGATGTCTGTAGCATCAGATGACTGGACATCACACACTTGTTCCCAGTCATTCTTTAACTCAGATATTGTTATAGGTGATGCATTTTGTCAGTAGATCCCCCAGCCCCTAGCCCAGTGCCAGCACTGTCAGCCTTCAGCTCAGACCTGGATCCTGGCTCTGCTTCTGTGACCTTAGGTCAGTCACCGGGGCTCTCTGAGGCTCAGTATCCCTATCTGTAAAACACAACTGACAGTCATGACCTCACAAGATTGGCAGAAGGATTAAGTGAGTCCACACTCGCAAAGTGGCTGCATGTTGTTGGCCCTCAGTAATCGAATTTGCTTTCTCCTGGATGATCCCGTTTGATCATTTGCTCTTATGATACGTAACAGCTACTGAATAGTTATTATGTGTAGGAAACTTTATTTGCCATCATTAGCTTTTTACAACACAGTGAAGTTGGAACTCGCTATCCCCATTTCAAAGATGAAGAGATACAGAAGATTTTAGAAGACAGTGTGAAGCTTACTTCAGGATCACAAAATCTCCAAGTTAGAAAATGTTGGAGAAGTCATGTGGGACAACGGCTGCATTGTCCCAGTTTCTTGACAGATGGTCACAGATCATCAGTTTGAATAGGTCTAGTGATGAGAGCACAGCCCCTGTTGTTCCTTATTTCTGACACATCCTGGACACTGCCCCCTCTATGGTACCTGCCCTGCTCTGGGTCACAGACTGTGTCCTCGAGAAGACTCCAGAATCAGAAACCTGTCCCCCTCCCTTACTAGATGTGGTACTTTGGGCAAGTGTTTTAGCTTTTCCATCCTCATTTGTACAATGAGGGTAATAATAGAAAACGCATCATAGGGTTGTTGAGAGGATTACATCATAACACATGTCAAGTACTCAGAAGTACCCGAGGTACAGTAAGTACTCAACAGATGTTGGCTGTTAGTACAGCTAACCTGCAGCTTTATGGATTTGTCCATGTAGTTTTTCTCCTCCTCCAAGACAGTCTTCCCAATGTCTATCAGGAGGGCCCACTGGGTCTTTTCCTGGAAATCCATCCTGCAGGCCTTTGAAAGCATGTTTCCAAAACTTTGACACCAGCTCTGTTACTAGCTTCCAAATGTCGTTCTTTTCCAAAGTCATGATTTCAAACTGGGGGAAGAATTGTATCCTTTAGTCTTGGAGATACACTCCACCTTCCCGCCCACCGTTCATTCAAACAAGAATAACTGGATATGAGGAGCAGGCAGTGGGCTAATGAGTTGTGACAGGGCCTGTGTGGTGACTCGGATGCATGCTAGGAAGGTTGGGTGCAAACTCCTTTCCCAGAATGTGGGGCTCAGGGTGCCCAATCTAGATGGGGATCCAGGAACTTGATTTTATCTAAGGGCAGAGTTGATACCCAGAGCCTTGCCAACAGTTCAGCCAAAGAGGCAACCCAACAGGGTGGGCAGAGAGGTGGACGCCAGGCCCAGGCCTGTGTTGAAATCAGGACATTAGGACAGAAGGAGTGGGTGTGGGGTGGAGAGTAAAAAGGAGAGTTTCCCTAAGGGGTTGGAATGTAGGTGTTTGGGGAGATAAATGATGAGAGCTCACGGAGAGTCATGGCTAAAATACACAGAATGATTATAGTTTATCACTATATATAGTGTGTGTACATTTTATATACATAAATATGGGCTTATATGTATCTAAGCATGTCTCTCTCTCTCTCTCTCTCTCTCTCTATATATATATATATATATATATATACACACACACATACATACATACATACATATATATATATTTCAGGCAGAATCATGAGAGATGGGGGGATTGGGAAGACCCTTGGTGGAACAGTGAGAAGCCCTGACTGGAACTGAAGGTGTATGACTAGCAAACACTTGTCAGCCTCTTTGTAATTCTGTGGAGGGCAGTATCTTTGATTAGAAGAGGAAGTGAAGACATAGAGATGGAAGGGAGGGCAAACGACGTATCCAGTGGGTAATCATGAAAACAATGTAGATGCTAGAGAGGGCGTCTTGTCCTTCACGTTGGGCAAGATGACTAGAATTGTAAGCTGTCGATGCTGGAGGAAGGGAGGGGTCTTCCCAACTTCCCAGCCTCCTCCTGTAGCAGCTAGATTTCTGGCGAATCTGGTTAGGGAGAAAATGGACATGACCCATTATTGTACTTTGGAAAGTGCCAAGCCCTAAGCATTTTGGGTGTGTGGCCAAATCTTTTATGAAGCTCAGAAAAACCCATTAAGAGTACAGTGAGGGACGCTCTGGGTGGCTCAGCTGGTTAAGTGTGTGACTTGATTTCAGCTCAGGTCATGATTTCCAGGGTCCTGGGATCCAGCACAGGGTCAGGTCTATGCTTAGCAGGGAGTCCGCTTCTCTCCTTCTCCGTCTCCCTCTGCCCCTCTTGCCATGTTCACACACACTCTCTCTCTCTAATAAATAAATAAATCTTAAAAAAAAAAAAGAAGAGTGTACAGGGAATGCTACAGTTCCTGACTTTGGCTTTGTTTCTCCTCTCTCCTGCATGCCACCCCCGGCCACACCCCGCTGGAAGTGGTCTGTCTGAACACCGCAGATGTACACGGGCAGGCCAAGAGTGACTGACCTGAAAGAAAGGCAAGGAAAGCTAGCCTTCTCTGGCCCCCATTTCTTCCTTCCTTCCTTCCTCCCTCCCTCCCTCCCTCCCTCCCTCCCTCCCTCTCTCTCTCTCTCTTTCTTTCTTTCTTTCTTTCTTTCTTTCTTTCTTTCTTCTTTCTATTTTTATTTATTTATTTGACAGAGAGACAGCCAGCGAGAAAGGGAACACAAGCAGGGGGAGTGGGAGAGGAAGAAGCAGGGTCCCAGTGGAGGGGCCTGATGTGGGGCTCAATCCCAGGACTCCGGGATCAAGCCCTGAGCCGAAGGCAGACACTTAAGGACTGAGCCACCCAGGTGCCCCTCTGGCCCCCATTTCTTAAATGATTTATTCAAGAGGCGATCACAGTCTTGTTGGAACTGCCATTCTACATACATCTCCATGGTTTTGAGCGGCTCAGAAGTGGACCTGAAGCAAAGTGGGGTCATCGGCACAGTAGTAAGAGCTTTCTACTCTCTCTGAGGCCTCAGGGGTCTCAAGTAGAGCCTGATTGTTTGAACCATCAATTTGACTTTGGAACCTGTCCTGAAAACAGGGCTATAGGTGGTCCTTCTCCACATCTGAAAGTCATTGTGCCGCGCTAGGTCTTCCTGTGCCAGTTGATGTGGTAGTCAGTGATTCTTTCTCCTTCCATGGAGCCCTGCAGGGTGGCAGTTCCCTCTGCCCCCAGACACGCAGTCACTACTAGGTCTTACACCAACATAAGAGTGGATGTGACTCTTGAGAGAAAAGACAGGAGAGGGGCTCCTTGAAGATGGAGGCTGAGATCCCTGTGGAAGGGACACTGACCTTGAGTGTGAGGGCCTGGCAACCTCCATGCCTTGTCGTTGCTGAGTTTTGCTCTGTTGAAGTTCCGGGATCTGCCTCACCTGTCCAGAAGAGGCTGAGACGGATGAGGGAGCATACCCTCCGCATGGCTCCCCTCAGGGACAGCTCTGCTCCCAGCTCATGCTCTGCCTCGTCCTTCCTCCGAGTCAACACTCCAGGATGCATTTGTGCCTGACGAAACCAGCCCCTGTGGGCAGCTGCCCTGGTCCCCAGGAGGGACTTTGCCAATCACAGGAGGCTCGCAGAGCCGGTTGCCTGTTCACGGGCTGGCAGGGCCAATTTCAAGATCCAAGATGTGGTCCAGATAACTGAGAGGAGGTGAAGGCCGCTTATAGGATTGATAACAGGGTTTCTGCTTCCTGCCTTATAAGTTCAGTTTGTGGTTGTTTCTCCATTTTCCTGTTAGATGTACATGTTGTCTGCTCTGTGGCGATGTTAACAGTTAACACCAAGAAGAATTATTGACATTTACAGCCATAATCAAAAGAACCAAAAACTGAGCACATCAGTAGGGATGCGCACAACGACTGCGGGTGTTGCAACGACCGCTGTGTTTACTGCAAACTCCCTGCACGCAAAGTTGGATAAGGGTGATTCACCAAAGTGTAAAAGAGCAGTCCGATGAAGCACGGTCTCCACATTTGAGCCAGAGTTTCCCCGATCTTTATTGAGCTCATCTATCTTCTTTTCTGAAAGGTTCTTAGGTCACCTAAGTTGAATTACACGAAGCAAAATATTATAAAAAACTTAAAAACCACCACTCCATCCTAGTTTATGACAGCCTACATTTATACGTACTTCATGGGAGAGGAGTGTTTGAGTTCTTGGGACCTACACTTTAGAATTTCAAGACCAGTAATCTATGAAATTTTGAAATAAAACAGGTAAATTAATCATGGAAACTAGAGGTGCAGCCAAAGGTGGGAAGAGGTCACTCGGTATGCTAAGAGGTAAGAGCAAAGGTGGCATCCAGCGTCTGAGGAGGGGATCCGGGACATACATTCTCATGCTAGTAGAGGAGAGGCCCACCTAAGCTTTCTGTTTTCCAATGTGACTGGAACCAGACTGGCCTGAGGAAATTCTGGTAGAAGGAAAAGCTCAGGTTGGCGTGACCTCATGGTAGTTGCTCTCCTTATCCTAGCCTCATCTCATTACCCAACAGCCCGTCTTACAAGGCATTCCTAGAGGACCATTACCAGGTACTCAAGCTGGTCACATGCTTTGGAATTACACATGGAACCATCACTACCTACCTCTAGGTGCCCATTCTCTTCAGTTCCTTGATAGTTGCCAAGGAAGTCTCTGGACTACCATATTTGATCTTTTTTATATCAGGTTGCCTAGCTCTTGGCACGTCCTAGAAATCAGTCATTTTTACTATGCACCCCCCTGACTCTGGGGATTCACTGATGATCGGCAGATATGGTTCTTCTCTCCTGGAGTTTACATTCTAGCATGGGAGCCGATCATCACTTAATGATTTGTGTAATAAATTCCTTCACTGCAGCTGTGATTAGCACTCTGTAGAAGCAAAAGAATAATGAAAGGGAAGCAGAGGGATTATGAGAGCACGTTACAGAGGCCAGGACCTGGTCAAGATATCACAGAAGGCTTCCCTGAAGAAGTGACTTTGCAGCTGAGATTCAAAAGCAGAAGTTACCCCGGCTTGCTAGATAATGTCTGTCCCTCTGGATCTACTCCACCTCATCCTTGAAGAGGCTGACCTGAACGGACAACATCCACTTGGTTCCTTCGCTCTCTGGCATCCCATTTAGTCTGACCAATGGGAGGCACCATCAGGAGATTGGAGAGAAGGAGGAGAGAGAGGCAGAGCGGTATCACCCCAGATCCCTTCCTGTCAGGCTGTGGGTTGGCAGTGCCTGCCTCCCTCTACAGGAGGCCAGGGCTCCTCTCAGCTGCTCTCCTACAGCTGCAGGTCCTGGGAAAGGCTTCTCTGCTCCATGCTTTGGGCCTAGGGCGGTAGTGGCTTCTCTGTTGCCAGACCCAAGCTGGTTCATCATGTTTTTTTGGTTTCCCATAACCCAGCTGTATTAGTTTCTATGACTGTCTTAACAAAGCACCACCAATGGGATGGCTCAAAACAAGAGAAATTTATTGTCTCATAGTTCTGGAGGCTTGAGTTCTGAAATCAAGGTGTCAGCAGGGGCCATGCTCCCTCTGAGACTTGTAAGGTCATCCTTCCTTGACTCTCCTTAGCTTCTGGGGGTTCGCTGGCATCTCTGGTGTTCCTTAGCTTGGCTCACAACTGCACGACTCCAGACTCTGCCTTTGTGGTCGCATAGTGGTGTTTCTCTGTCTCTGTCTTCCCATGGCTGTCTTCTTACAAAGACATTAGTCATATTGGATTAGGGGGCTCTCTTTACTCCGGTATGACCTTATCTTAACTAATTACATCAATCTTGACCAATTATTGCAATGATCCTATTTCCAAATGAGATCACTTTCTGAGTACTGGGGGTTAGGACTTCAACGTATCTTTTTTTGAGAGATACAATGCCATCCATAACACCTGCCCACATCTTGTAAGTGTCCCTTCTGTTAGATTTTTTTTTTCTAATCATGCCTTCAAGAGTACCCTCTGTCTCCTACTAGGACTCTGCCTGATACATCAGGGATAGGATATTTGTAGGGAAAAAACATTCAAAATAAGAAATAAGGACATGTTTAAAAAAAAAGCTATGGGCTTAAAGCTGCATTAATATCAAAAGAACAGTTAGCAGGGCTCAAATAAGCCTATCTTCCTAGGTAATTATTGTAGAACTATCCCAAATCATGCAGGAAGTCGTTCTGAAAAATCCCCAGAATATGCTTATGTTTATGACTGTGATTTATATCTGTTACAGTTTAGGAGTAATTTTAAGTTTACTGTTAATGGACAAAAGCAACCTTCCTCTGGGCCTGGCTAGGAGAGAGTCTGTATGAATAATAAATCAGAGCCTGAGGCAGAAGACAGTAGGGGCAGGAAAGAGGTGATGCTCTGGTGGAAGGTTGGCATGGAGCGTGGGCCAGACCCAGGCGGGACAGCCAGGCCTGGGTGCAGGGCAGCAATACGCTGGCACTTGAACACAAATAGAGCATATTATGGGGTACCCAGGTGGAAGGTGGAAAATGTGCCGGAGCCTGGTCCATGGATGCCACCTTTCTCAGGCTCTGTGCAGCCCGTGCTCCCTGTGCTCAGTCATTCTTTCTGTAGCAAGGCCACCAATTAGGCCATAGCTTCGTGGACTCTGGGGGGTGTCTGTTCCTTCATCACTAATCATGATGGGGGGAAAAAAGAGAAATAAAAATAAAAATTAAGATACCTGAGACTTGAACTGCTAGTAGGAGAGGCAAGAGTGCTTGGGGGGCCCCCATAATCTCCACCAGTCTTTTGTTCTTTAACATCTTTCTCGATCTTAGGTGCTCTGAAAATACAGCCTCAAGGCAAGTTCCTGAGGCATCTTCCAACCAGACAGCCACCTTTCAGCCCCTCATTTGTAGAAATTTTGAAGTTGTCATTGTCTATAATGCTTTATGATGTATGAGTGCTGCCTCGCACTTGTTAATTGGTCTGTCTTGATCTCCTGTGTAATCTCTCCAAAGCACCTGTTGAGCCCATACTGGTTCTCAAAAATTCTAGTTGAAGTGAAATGATTTCTTCTGCCCACAGATGTCCGACCTGAAAGTGAGCTGCTGTCTACAACATACAAGGAGAGCAAAGGAAGACCAATGAGGAGCTCATTCCCAACATGGCAGCCACAGGAAGGACCCCAGATCTTCGGGTTGTGGCTCTAAAGACAGGCCTGCTCCCTTCAGCCTTGCCAGATAGGAGGAGGGTTGAGAAAGACACTGATGACCCGACATGTAAACTACCATGGGCACTTCCTGTTTCCCTAGTAGTGTAAGATGGCTATAAGGCTGAGGTCATTAACAGTTCATGTTCAGGGCCAGGGTGCTGCTTGTGAGTCCCAGACAAACCAATTGATGGATCACACGGCAATGGAGGAAGATGTGTCTATTGGTCTCATTGAGAAAGAAGGAAGAATGAAAGATTTGAGGGTGGTAGGGACCTTCGCAAGCCTTTGAATCCAAGTGTCAACCTTCACATCCCCATAACCTCAAGCAGAGAGCTGCTTCTCCTGTTCTTCAAGCGGGTTCCTTGAGCTTATAATCCATTTCTTTGAATTTGCACAGACTGTGGAAACCAGACAGCTGGGTACCCCTCCCCTGCTCAGGCAAGATTCAGGCAGAATATGCTCTATAAGACTGGGCTGAACAGGCTCATAGAACTTGGGGATCCTCTTTCTTCACTGCCTGCTCTAGTTCTCAAGAGGCAGCTTTACGGTCATGGAGAGACCACTGGATTTAGGCTTGGAAGATCTGGGTTTGCATCTGACACCACAACTTACCTGCAAGTCACTTAACTTCTCCAGGCCTTGGTTTTCTGGATAAAAAATGGGGGATAATACTGCCTCATGTGGCCATGAAATAATGGATGTGAATACACCTTGTGATCGATCTACAGTTAGACCTGCATTGGGGGTCAGCTGGCCAGTGTGGAAGGCCGGAGGGGCAAGCTTTGGTTTGTGAACCATCTGGAGGCAGAGGGGCAGTACCATGGGGAGGGCAGCAAAATAATCTGTCCCCTCCTCTCTTACTGGGGCTTCAAGAATCTCCAGGGAGAACTGGAATCTATTAGTAAAGTCGCTCTGGAGATCAGGGCCACAGAATTCTCCCTGTTGGTATACAAAGTTCAGGACACCATCTTGGTTCCTCTTACATCAGCAGATAGTGTAATTATTCATTTTTACCCCGTGATTTCACATTGCAAAATTTTGCTTCGTCCTAAAGAAACAAACATCTCTTGTTACTTAGACAAGGCATCTGGCTTGGCTCCTGAAAAACAAAATCAAGGAAAAAGGAAGATAGGAGAAATTGAGGAACCATATCGGAACATCAAGAGACTAAGGTACCAGCGTGGGATTACAGACCCACCTTCCAATTTCAGTCTTTCCACAAACTCTCCCAGGAATAATTTCATCAGGGAGCCATTTATTTATTCACCCAATTATTGGGTAAACATCCATCGGCTTCTCTACTGTGCTCAGGGCTGGGCTGGGCTCTGCGGGGGTGGTGATGTTTCAGGCTTTCTGGGGCTCACCCTGCTCAGGGAGTTGCAGGCCTACTATTTTGAGGCTCCACGGCCACTCTTGCACCTGGGCAGCAGGAGGAGAAGCGCGCAGATCCACTGCGTGGCTTCCCCTGAAGACTGAAGTCCTAAGCCTCCAGAACCATCTCCTGGCCCTTTCTTCATCATCTCAGCCCCAAGTGGCCCAGCGACACTCCTGTGTGCTCTTGCGCTTGCCTGGGGACAATGAGAAAATGAACCTGAATCAACAGACGTCCTGTCCCCAGAGAACAGCCTCACCAGGTGTTCAGACCATGGAGGGACTTTTTCTTTCTGCTGCAAATGGCGGCATCTCCCTCCGAGAGAGTGAGGCCAAGCTTCCAGCAGGGGAGATGTTATTTAGCTTTGGACAGCTTTGAATCCTTCTTTCTCCCCTATTTGTGGATGCTCCTTTTATTTTTTGTGGCAATAGATTTATTTTGGATCTTTTATTTATATACCAAGGGAGCTTCTTTTTTCTTTTTTTTTTTTTTAAGATTTTATTTATTTATTTGACAGAGATAGAGACAGCCAGCGAGAGAAGGAACACAAGCAGGGGGAGTGGGAGAGAAAGAAGCAGGCTCCCAGCGGCGGAGCCTGATGTGGGGCTCGATCCCAGAATGCCAGGATCACACCCTGAGCCGAAGGCAGACGCTTAACGGCTGAGCCACCCAGGCGCCCCTAAGGGAGCTGCTTCTAGGAAGGGAGATAGACTGCCACTGTGCCCATCTTCCATAGGACAAGAGCCCATAATGGCAGCACAGAATTTAATAGAAAATAGTATTGCGTTGGATTTAATTTTTAGTAGCAGTTACATGCCTACCGCCCATATCAAGCGCCCTGTAGATGTTGATGCTGGACTAAAGAAAACACAAAACAGACATAATGGGAAGCTGGAGTAAGTGGAGCGGGCAATGAAAATTAAATGGGAGAAAGCAGAGTTAAAGCATGAAAAAAAGTTTAATGGAGTATTCTAGAATTATCTACTGAAAGGACAAAGTAGGACAAACTAAAAGTAAAAGAGAATATAACAGCTTGGGTGCGAGGAATGGAGAGGCAGGGAAAAGCTGGAGAAGTAATTAGGACAATTATTTCCATGCAGTGGTTCTCAATCTTGGCCGTACATTGGGATCACTGGGGGTGGTTTAAAAAATACTGAAGCCTAGGTGCTACCCCCAGAGAGTCTGATTTAATTGATCTGGGGTGGGGTCTGGGCACCAGGATTTTGAAAAGCTCCCTAGGCAATTCTGATGTGCAGCCAGGGTGGAAACCCATTGTGTAAGAGAATCATTTAGTCAAAGAATAAACCTTGTATGTGGTCGAGGATTATTACAGTGTGGTCTTCAGGGAACAAGGCAAAGCTTGTGACAGGAGGGTCTGCCAGTCTTCTCCTTGCCGTGTCTCCAGGACCAGCATAGACCCTCAACAGCTCTCTTCCCTGGTGATTGCTTGCCACTGGCCTCCTATGAATCAGAGGCCACGAGGACCTACTTAGGTCAGCGTCAGCCATCTCCCTGTTCCTCTGAGCACCCACAGCAGTGCTGGGCACTTACTGGGTGCTTAGTAAATCTTTGCTGGACACTATGTTCCTTGTCCTTCCAGGTCCTATGCTGATTGAAATGGGTTAAGCCTGTGGTTCTTGTTCCTCCTCTTAATCCCGGCTTGACCTTTGAGATCCAGATTCTGGTCTACCCGACTCCCTTCCAAGAGGCAGAATTCAGCCAGGGGAGCCCACTCTCAGTGATTCCTTAAATTGGACAACACATCACTCTGTGTGTGTGTGTATGTGTGTGTGTGTGTGTGTGTGTGTGAGAGAGAGAGAGAGAGAGAGAGAGAGAGAGAGAGAGAGAGAGAGGATGCAGCCTGGAGCACACCAGACCCAGAGAGTAGTAGGTTTTTGCTGTAGTCCAACTTTGTGTTCTCTTATTCTTCCCTCCCACCCTCCCTTCCTTGTTTTTGCCCTGAAATTCCTAGGCTCACAGCAGACCATAGCCATCCAAGGAGCCCTGCCTTTAAGAGTGAAAATATGTTCAGTGCCCTGAAGTGGCCACCTGTGTTTGGAAGGCGTGAATTACCTTCTGCTTTCCTGGAATTGATTTCACAGTGGAGATTTGCCTCCACACAAAGAGAGCTGTGGCAGAATGTAAAGTCATTGCTGCCTCTGGAAATCCTCTTTGGTTCCCCCTGCTTGCTGGAAGAACTGGGTGGGTGGGGGATGGCTGGTGGTCCTTAGGTAGGACACGGAGAGGCCAGAACAGAGGCTTTCATGCTGATAAGAGACTAATCTTATGCCTTTGTTGATAAAAGTCTCTTTATAAAAAAACAAAATGAAACAATGGTAGTTTTGTCCTTCCATTCAGCAATATTCCCCAAAAGAGGAAAAAGCTGGAAAAACTTGGACTGGGAGCAGATAGGCTATTAGTTTAAAACGAGCTGGATTGAAGCCCCTCCTCCTTTTTAGTATTTCTCTGCACATAAGAAAAAGCACTCCCTGCTTTTCTCCTCTGAAATGGAGAAAAATATTTTCCCGAGGATCTTGGTTGGGAGTAGGGCTGGGGGACAGGGCAGGGATAGGGAGAAGATAAAAGCATTTTTTATTCCTTTGGTGAAGGAAACTTATGGAAAAGTAGAATGTAGTTATTTCTGTGCTTACAGGGGCTCAAACTCTGTGGTTCTGGAACTATATAGCCGTGGAATTAAGATCTTATCATACAGATCATATATCCGCCAACCTACCAGTTGTTCCCTAGAGCAGAGAGTGGTGACATAATTGGACCCTCCCAGAACCCTAGGGAACTTCCCACCCTAGGGAAATTCCCCGCTTCATCTCCCACGGGGAAGCAAATAAAGCCCCTTACCTTTCGATGCAAGGGAGAGAAGGGGAGTGAGACCCTTCCTATTCTACCTCCAGTGAGGGAGAGCGAGATGACCCCATCCTCTGGGTTGAGTCTAAGCTGCCAGAGGAGGGCAAATGCCAAGATGGAGAGGCCTCCCTTGCTTTTCCTTGGGAGAGGGGTGTGGGCCCAGCTGCCCATACAGTTAGGCCCTCCATGCCACCGGCTTCCACAGCCCCCAGTAGCAGCTGGCACCCTCCCTGCTTCTTCCAGTTGGACTTCCAGCCCAGACACCGTTGCAAAGGCACAGCCCAGTTCTTGAGCTCTGAGCTAACGCACTTACTTTGCTTAGTTTTATCACAGGTTGGGAGGAAAGGAAGAAATGAGCCTGAAAGAATGGCTAAGACATGGCTTCAGCTCTAAAGAGACAGAGCTCACTGAAGAGACAATGGACGAGGAATGTGGCCCCATTCTCGGGGGCTCTGGGGAAGGCAGCCGTATAGACACAAAGAAGTGGCCCTGAGGGGGCTTTGGGGGCTAGAACAAGAGTCTTCCCACACCAGCGAAGTGGGAAATTTAGTATTTGAGCGGGTGGATGATGGTACGGCAGCTTGGGTCGCCATAACCCCGTGTCCTCATTCTGTCCCAGGACCCTCGCCCTGCACCTGCCACTGTCCCCTTGCAGCTCTGACTTTCTGGTTGGTTACTGGGGGTTTGTGGTGAGTCTTTGGTGGGAAGTGGCGATGGGTAGAGGGGCAAAGATGGAGGTAAATGCCATATTGCTGATCACACAGACCTGGCCGATCACAGTTAGGGGTGGTGCTTCCATGATCGCCGTGGCACTGCTGGGTGAGAGCCGGTTTGGAACGTGGCTGCTATTACACACAATCGTGGAGGTGACCAGGGACAGCACGGTGAACACGGAGCTGCGTGATGAACGCTTAGTATGAGTGAAAGCAAAAATTATGGAGTAGAAAAAAAAGCTATCTGGCTGGCAGGGCTTTAATTGCCAAGCAGTCTGAGAGTTTGCACGCGGGCGTGACTGAGCAGCGACCGCGTGAACTCGCGAAGTTACCAAAGGAGGGCACAGCGGGGCTGCTCCGCGTGACGAACGACCTGCATCTATCAAATGGCTCTAGCATTACAAGTGACATCACGGGGGCTGACGGAGCTCACAGTATCAATCCAAACCGACAGCAGTGTCCGGGCTGTGGTGAGAAATCAGGGATGTAGGATAACAAAAGATGCATAGGGAATGGCACATGCCAAGAAGACAGACTCGAAGCGCACAGGGAAAGAGGATTTTTGCAAGACTCAGCTGATAATGATCTCTCGCTGTCAGAATACTTTATTTTTAAAAGTGCCACCTCAAATTCCAGATTGGTGACCCAGAGGCTGAGCGGAGGGTCACAGCTGCAGCTCACCAGGGAGGGACATGCTGCTTCTACTCACGATCTGTTGTGTTTGCCTTGACTTCCCACGCAGTTGGGGACCCAGCTGGACAGCACCCCAAACTCCCAGTGGAAATCCTACCCACCCCTTGTTAGTCCATTTGTGTTGATCCAGGGAAGAACCTCTTGTTAATAAGTACGTGTTTATCCAGGGAAGTGTGATGGGGAAGGGATACTTCCAGAAAAAGAAGACTGTTTAAAATACGATGGCAAAAAAAAAAAAAAAAAGCTACGGCCATTGAAAAATGTTTGTTTTTGCAGAAAAGATGTAATCCAGATAATTTTCCTCTTATTTTGAGAGACTAAATCCTCGGTTTCAAGCATGTGAAGGCCACAGGCAAATTTTCTTTAAGGCACCCAAGCCGAGAAATAGCCAAGCTGAGAAATATCCACCTCTCTGTGCACACATGAAGGAGCTGTGCTGTGGGGACTGTGTCCCATAATCAGGGCCCCCCTGTGTGGCCATCGGGGACCCATGACTCACTTGTGCAAAGCATCGAGTATGAAAAGGTTCTTAGCTTTTCTCTAGACAAAGCTCAGTTTCCATCGGTCCTCTGTTCTTCTAAGGTGTCTAAGTCCGAGCTGCTTTTGACGGGTGAAAAAGGCCCTGGGAGAGGCTGGGGAAAAACAGGGTCAAAATTCAGATGGCGCATTAGGGGGCAGGTGCCGCATGCTATTGTTAGAGCTGCTGGAGAGACACCTTTCTGCAATGCAGGGGGTCTTCCTCTGTCTTTCTCTCTCTCTTTTTTTTAGAGGGGGGACAGATGGCTCTAGAGGGAGAGAGAGAATCTTAAGCAGGCTCCACGCTCAGCACGGAGCCTGATGCGGGACTCGATCTCACAACCCCGCGATCATGACCTGAGCCAAAATCGAGCCAGATGCTTAACTCACTGAGCCACCCAGGTGCCTGGGGTAGGGTGGGGTGGGGTCTTCCTCTGTTACCTCCTCTTTGGGCCTGACTGCTAAATTGAGGAGTCAGCATTATGCGGTTGAATCTCTGCTCTGGTTGGGTGGGAGAATTTGGGGCAAACTCTTGCTGTTTTCTTTTACCTTCTCATTTTGAAGCAGGGAGTAGATTCAACTGGGGACTATTGTGAAGAGTTAGTCATCCGTGGCCATAAGATCCCAGCATTGCCAGATGGGGTGCGGGAATGCAAGCAATTTATAAAACCTTTGCGGCAGTTCCTGCGACCACAAGGGATGATACTGGCTCGATTTAGCATTTTTGAATTTAAGTATTCACCTCATGCCAATGTATGGAACTGTGTTCTCTCATCTGAGGTTATTCATTTGGAAACACAGAAGGGTGAGGCATTATTTCTTGAAATAAAATATTCCCTTTCATTACATCTGTGTCTCAGTGATCCCTAAAGCAGAAATTCAGTTCAAACATTAAATTCAATAATCAGATATTAAACACTTACTGTGAGACACACTGTGGAAACCGAACATGAAACAGACCAAGGATCCCTGCCCTCGAGGAGTTTATAAATGAGGAGGAGTGTAAAGGACGTATCCAAACAATCTTGGAAAAAGAGAGAGCGCATGAAATGACTCGCGAGAGGTAAGCATGAAGGTGGTTCGGCTGGGGGAGGTTATATCCTCAGAAGGGAATTCCGCACGGGAGATACAAATTAGGGAGTCGGGAGCACGTACGCGGAAATTAACACCGTGAGGGTGAATGAGATCACGGGGGGAGAGAGACAGAAGGCAAGAGGGACCCAAGCAAGGGCCCTGGGTGCTCCATCATTAGAAGCTAGCCAGGGGTGGAGGAGCCAGCAAAGGAGACTGGGAGGGAGAGGCCAGGGATGCAGAGGAAAATCAGCCAAGTGTGGTATCCCAGAAGCTAAGCGCAGGAAGCATCACAAGAAGAGTGGATGGACACCTGTGTCGTCCACTGCCGAGAGGGCCTGTGATCATCAGCTCTCTATGCCTGTGTGGGTTTTATGTTTGTCTCCTCTTAAACTGGTAAATCCACAAGGGCAGGACCCATGTTTATTTTGTTCTCACTGTGTGCTCAGTGCCTGGCTGGGTACTTGGCACAGAGGAGGACTCAAGATGTGTTTGTTGCATTAGGAAGGAAGATGTCAAAGCCAGTCTGCAGTATTTATACTTAACTCAGTCAGCAAAGGGTAGTATCCAAATTAGCATGTTCAGATTTCTAACACAGAGTTTGATCTTAGCAGAAAATGCAAGCCTTCTTTTGGAAGCCGGCACAGACGTGTTGGCCTCATGCATACCGCCTCTCAACATCATTAGGTGTCCTTTAATCTCAATGCACAAGTGAAGAGACTAAAATCCATCTGGGTGGTTCTCCTGTAATCCTTTAGGGCAGTGTTAGTCACTAGAATCTCATGAGATATTAATGATTATGCTATTTTGGAAAGAAATCTGTGATCCTAGTCTTGGGTTAAGTAGGTATCTTTACAGCAGGCGCTGTCAGAACATTTAATCTGATAATAAACAATTGTGAATGGTGAGAGAGAGCAATTAATATAGAGCATTTTCCCAACATATTTGACCATGGCATCCTAATTGCTTAACAACTGTTAACATCTCAAGGGACAGTAATATTTGAAGAGCCATTTGGCAAATGTTGCCCCAGGGGTTTGTAACAATTCTAAGAGGGAAAAAAATCATATCACACTTTTTTTTAGTTGACAGGGGGAGAAACTCCCTATGTTGGATATAAATTATGTGGGTGGAATTGAAAGGAATGGTAGGTTGTGTTATTGTTGGGAAGCAATCGATTCCCCCTTCCATGTGAGAGGATTATCATTTCCTGCCTGTTGCTACGTGTCTTGCAGTAGCTTCTGTGGGAAGGGTGTGAGTCCCTCCCCAGTTGATATTGGACTTGGCCATGGAAGGGCTTTGGTTGATGAATGTGACTGGACATGATGTGTGCCATGACTGAGCCGAAGCTTTAAGGAGCATCTGGAGTTTTTGCCAGCAGCTCTCTTGTTCTTTTTCCTCTGCCGTGAGAACAGTGTGTCCCACATAGTGAATTATCTTTCAGCCTGGATTCTGGAATGGGAAGACACAGGGCACAGAGCTTAGCAGACATCTCACAGCCACTGACTTATAGCAAAAGAGGGACCAAAAAGTAAATGTTCACGGTTTAAGCTACTGAGATATTGGTGCTGTTTGTTACTACAGCAGAGTTGACTAATACAAAGAGGAAAATATGCAAGGCTGTTATGAATGTGACAGCTGTTTCTTTCCAGAGCTTCCAAAAGGGAGACGACTCCAGAGGAGAAGCAGAAAAGAGGTCTGTTTATAGCTAGATTTTTTATATTTTATAGAAGAAAATTTGTATTCTTGTTCTGCCTAAAAACAACTCCATGAATTGAAGCAATTCGTTCAACCTAGTTCAAGATTTATAGATTAAGGTCGGCATATCTGAGAAGGAATCTCAATATTTCGAACTGAATGATATCGGAGAGCACGCAGAAGTGGACATTCATGGCCAGTCCTGCTGGCATTCCTGTAGAGCACATTACTTTCTTAATAGCCTCTCCAGCTTTTCTCACAGTTGTCATCAGTGGGATGAGGAGGTGGCCAGTTACCCAAAAGCACCAAATTCTGGGAAATCCGAGGTTTGGGAGGGCTCTTTAATAAGAACAAAAAGTTAAAGGAAGTGATCATTGTCCAAGGAAACAATGTTCCTCTTTCCCTCTCCCTTCCTCTTTGCTTACTTCTTATCTTCTCAACCCATACCGCCATCTTGAGCTGGTCTGTTTTGTGGTGTGTACAATGGCAGCATTTTGGAAATCTCTAGGCTTTCCTAGGCAGGGAATTTGCTACATCTGTGGTTAAGGAGCCCCTGTGACATTAGCTTCCTCACAAAAAGGCTGATTGTGCCTAGTCCAAGTTCAGTATTTCTCCGTCAGTTTGTTTGCTTATTTACTTACTTATATTGAGAACATCGTTGATGAAGGGCTGTGTGTGTGTGTGTGTGTGTGTGTGTGTGTGTGTGTGTAACTCTTGAGAATGCTCGTCTTCCTTCCTGGGTCATCTTAAAAAATCTCCAAGCGTGCATTACGTCAGGGAAGCAAGTGTTTTCTCTGTGATGAACTCCTATCACTTCCTCTGAGAAAGCCTTCCCTAGCTTCCAGCCATCATTGTCTTCTCTACGTTCTTACAGGTGTTTGCTCCTTCCTCTGCTAATAAGGCTCTATTTGCATGTCTGTTTCTCCCACTGGAAAGAGCACCTTGAGGACAGGAATTGAGCTTTGGTGGTTTTCGTAACTCAGCACGTGGCACAGCACCAGGAATATTGTACACGCTCAGTACATATTTGAGGGATGAGGATATGCATGCCCATAATTACAGACTTGCGTATTTTAATAATATAGCTACTGAAAACATCCACACAAAATCCAAAACACTGAAAGGGCTCATCATAAGCCCAGCCAGAAGTCATGGAGAAAATAATAATCATAGCGGCTCCTCTGATTTCCTCATAGCTGGCAAGCCTCTCTGGGTGGGTTTTGCTTACCTGTTCCAAATCCTTATGTGGTAACTGGCTCGAAAATATGCAGGACCCTTTGACCTCTCAGTTGTCCTGTGTGCCCCCCAGTTGGCTCCCTAGGATGTCAGACCACTAGAGAATGGGTGGAAATCCTTGGTCTCTGAGAACTCTTGGCATCTAGCTCAGGGTGACTCTGGGGTCTCCAAGACCACTGAAAAGTGAGAATATGGTAAGGTTTGGGACCTTACTGCAGCCCAGAGTCAGTGATGAGCACCAAATGTCTGGGAAATCCTAAGACCCCCGAGTCATTCATTTATTCACACAAGTGCATTTATGCAATTTGTCAGGTTCGATGATAAGCAAAAGCAGATACAGTCCTCGATATCTCAGAGCTTACAAACTAGAAAAATAGACATTAATCAAATTAACAAAATAATATTACAAACTGATATATGAAAGTATATTTTAGTTTTCTTTCTTTTTTTTATTCTCCACCCCACCTCCCTTCCACCCCCGGAGGCAGATTTAAAAAATCCCAAACAAACATCTGAACTTGCTGGGAGATCTCAAGACATCTCTGAGGAATTGATGTGCAAAGTTTGATTCAAAGGCGAGTAGGAGTTGAACAGGCGATGAAGAGATAGAAGTGTTCCACAAGGAGGGATTAATATAACGTGCAAAGGTTCTGGGCTGGGAGGGCGCCTGTGCATTTCAGCAGCGAGAAGAACACCTGTTTGACAGGCGCACGGGAAATGAAGGAGGGGGGTAAGAAGTATCAGCGATGTAGGTGAGAAAGGATCAGACTGTGAAGGGTTGTGGAGGCCACTTTAGGGATTTTGTCTGGCCTTTAAGCAACGAGAAGTCACCGAAGGGTTTTTGAGCAAGAGTGTAACATAATCATATTTATGCTGAAAAAAATCACTCTGGCTGCTGTGGGGAGGACATATTGGAAGGTCTCAGAGGCCAGCTAGCTCATGCAAAAGACTAATGAAGTATTTCGAAGGAGCAAACGGAAGTTGGGACCAAGGTGTTGGTAGTGGAGGATGGAGAGGGGTGCTTGGGTTGGAGCTGGCAATGTTACTCACTGAGATAGATAGGCAATCTCAGGAAAGGGCCATATTTGAAAGGAAGATTTTGATGTCAGTCTTGGAGTTGAGTTGAAGTGACTTTGAGACATCTAAGTGGACACATTGAACAGTCATTGGACACATGGGTATTCACTCATATTTATTGACTCCCCATCCCATGAGAGTCACAGTACTGAGAATTGTGTGGAACAGAAAAACATACTGCAGTTGGAGTCTCCTCTCGAGGACCTTAAAGCTTATGAGCAGCCATAAGGAATGGTTGAGAGTATTGGGTACAGGGAAATGAGGGCTTGGGAGGTTAGATAAGATACCTGTTTTTAAATATTTGAAAATATAAAGGTAGGATTTAGTTGGTGTTGTTTCAGAATGCACAACACACACCAAAGTAGAAAGTTATAAGGAAGCATCTCTGTGATTTATTTATTTTATAATTGGAAGTTTCTAACTCTTAATGTCCTTTATTTCTTTCTCCCATCCCCCCACTCCCCTCCCCCCCTCCCGTGATGGTGACCACACTTACCACGGTGAGCACTGAGTAATGTATAGAACTGTCAAATCAGTATGTTCTATACCAGAGACTAACATAACGTTGGATGTTAATTATACTTCAAAAAAAATTATAGGGAAGCTGACCTCAATTTCATATAAGAGGTGATTTTTTAAAATAAGAACTGTCATTGAAAATATTTTAATTAAGTTTGGATTATCATTTATTCAATTATTATTTAATAAACATAAAAATTGAAAGGAGGGATTCCTACTTGGCCTTTAAGATCCCTTCTGGTTTTCAAATTCAATGGCTCTAATTTTCTGTTTGAAGCCTTATTTGTTCAGAATGAAGGTCACAACTTGGATTTCCTTGAGTCCATTTCCTTACTTGGACTCTACCTGTATGTTCCCCGGGCACTTTCAGGTGCTGTAAAGAGTAACTTCTTCAAGGTTGTGACCCCTTCAGAAAATACAACGTATGGTAGGACTCACATTCCCTTCCTCTGCTGGCTGTGGCCTCCTCTGACGCAGGGGAAGACGTATACCCCGATTCACTTCTTTTCTCTTGCCAGTCACTCCATACCATGGTGCCCTGGTGCTGGATGGCCTGTTCATACGTGCAGCCAGTCGATGGCACTATTTCTAGACACAAGCTACCACCTTCTTGCTGCCTTTGAACCATCATACCTTCCATTGCTAGCCACATGGCATGCCTAAGGACTCCTTTGCTGGGGAGACTGGTGTTAGTACCATGCCTATTACCATGCCCTGACAGTTGAACTTAAAGACCTTTTTTTTTTTTAAAAAAAAGAATAATATTTTTATTTATTTATTTATTTATTTATTTATTTATTTATTATTTTTTTAAATGATTTTTTATTATATTATGTTAGTCACCATACAGTACATCCCCGGTTTTCGATGTAAGGCTCGATGATTCATTAGTTGTGTATAACACCCAGTGCACCATGCAATATGTGCCCTCCTTACTACCCATCACCGGCCTATCCCATTCCCCCACCCCCCTCCCCTCTGTAGTCCTCAGTTTGTTTCTCATAGTCCATAGTCTCTCATGTTTCATTCTCCCTTCTGATTACCCCCCCTTTCTTTATCCCTTTCTTCCCCTACTGATCATTCTAGTTCTTATGTTCCATAGATGAGAGAAATCATATGATAGTTGTCTTTCTCTGCTTGACTTATTTTACTTAGCATTATCTCCTCCAGTGCCGTCCATGTTGTAGCAAATGTTGAGAACTCGTTCTTTCTGATAGCTGAGTAATATTCCATTGTATATATGGACCACAACTTCTTAATCCAGTCATCTGTTGAAGGGCATCTCGGCTCCTTCCACGATTTAGCTATTGTGGACATTGCTGCTATGAACATTGGGGTGCATATGGCCCTTCTCTTTACTACGTCTGTATCTTTGGGGTAAACACCCAGTAGTGCAATGGCTGGATCATAGGGTAACTCAATTTTTAACTTTTTAAGGGACCTCCACACTGTTTTCCAGAGTGGCTGTACCAACTTGCATTCCCACCAACAATGTAGGAGGGATCCCCTTTCTCCACATCCTCTCCAACAATTGTTGTTTCTTGCCTTGTCTATTTTTGCCATTCTAACTGGCATAAGGTGGTATCTCAGTGTGGTTTTGATTTGAATTTCCTTGATGGCTAATGATTTTGAACATTTTTTCATGTGTCTGTTAGCCATTTGTATGTCTTCATTGGAAAAGTGTCTGTTCATATCTTCTGCCCATTTTTTGATTTGTTTATTTGTTTCTCGTGTATTGAGTTTGAGAAGTTCTTTGTAGATCTTGGATACCAGTCCTTTATCTGTAGTGTCATTTGCAAATATCTTCTCCCATTCCGTGGTCTGCCTCTTAGTTTTTCTGACTGTTTCCTTGGCTGTGCAGAAACTTTTAATCTTGATGAAGTCCCATAAATTCATTTTATCTTTTGTTTCTCTTGCCTTAAAGACCTTTTAAAGCCTGGGTGGACACTCTCTGGGATTTCTCCTCACTCCTCTGATCTCTTTCAAGTGAGCACTTTTTATGATGGATCAGAATCACAGAAAGCAGGATAATGGGGACAACAATAATACGACTTCAGTCAACTCTCGGTTGGCTTTACCAGTACAGTGGGGAAGAACGCGGACCATACAAAAATATCCGCTGACCTTCCTGTCATTCATTTGGCTTTGGAATTTCTGCAGAAACACTTGGTCCATGTTTACATTATGCTAGGGCCTTTGGTGGCCCTATCTCCTTCTCAGTCTGGAGCCCCAGGCAATATATAAAAGATTTTCTCAATTACCTGCTGGTACACTCAGGGCATTTCTCCAGGTCTCTAATCTTAATTTATGTCTTGTTTCCTTTTTCACTGTCTGGTGCTTAGACTCTCTCACATCATTGTTGTGCAGTCTGCTGGTTTTGTCCCAAGATGTCCTTCTTCCTTGGCTCTAGGCTCTGTTTTTCATGCTCACCTCACGCCTGTCTCAGGTTCTGAGATGCCCCACCCCAGTGTGATTCAGAACTTCATGTTCTCATCGGTCCTGAAGGAGGAATGGACAATTAGAGACACATGCTCTCACTCTTGTCCCTTTTCTTCCCAATCAGACTTAATCAGACCCTGATGATTCATGTTCTTTTTTCTGGTTTGATCTTGAGTTGAAGGACTGTGGCACAAGGTTCTGGGTTACAGTGGATAATCTATGATGGTCACGTGGTGTGGTAAAAAGTACATTGACTCTATAAATATTCATTCATTTCCTAATCTGCTTGTGGATGAATGAGAAATGATCATACCTGGAATTTATGTAACGCCTTCTTCCAAGGAGCCTACAAGGACATGATAGCACCTCAATGACTTGTTGAGAATATTTAGTATATTGGTAACACGAACAATCTGTAACCTGATTTGGGGATGACTGATTGCTTGTCGTGAGTCCCACACCTGGCTGCACATCAGCATCCCTTCAGGAGCATCCAACAAATACGGATTCTTTGGGTGGCATTTGGGAAAAACAGATTTATATTTCTGCACCTCTATGAAATTTTTCAGTAGTGAAGGCTTCCCTAGACTGGTGCTGCTCGAACTTTAATATGCATATAACTCATCTAAGGAATCTTGTTAAAATGCAGATTCTGATTCACTAGATCGAGGGGGGTGCATGAGATTCTGCCTTCTGACAAAATTCCAAGTGATGCTGATGTTGTCTATCTGGAGACCACACTCAAAATAGCAAGATCTTAGACTGGAGAGCGGAAGAGGAGAGGGCAGCGGAGGGAGGTTGAATTGCCTGGGAAACCAGAGCTCCATGCCCACACCAACTCAATCAGAATCTCTGGGGATGTGTTCCAGGCGTTGGTATTTTTAAAGAATTTCCCCGGGCATTTAAAATATGCAATTGGAATTGAGAGCCATTGTTCAAGAGATGCCCTGATATCCATTTCTCTGTAGTGAGGGCAGGAGAACCTGGGCACATCTTCCTTGTATTAAACTAAGAGTTTTGTTGCTTACAGCAGAATTTCTCAAAGCATGTCCTTGAACCCACCTGCACCAGAATCACCTGGGCACTTCTTATAAATGCATGTCCCCAGATAGCCTGAATAAGAATTTTTGAACCGGGACTCAAAAATATATTAGAAACAATCTCTCCAGGTGCTTCCCATGCACCATGAAGTTTGAGAAATACTGGCTTATAAAATGCAATCCAATGTCTTTAGCCTTAGAGGTCAGGGGTCTTTAAACATGTTGGTGTCAACCAGATGTTTTGAGCCCTCTCTTTCCCTGCTCTACTGTGTTAATCTCCTGTAATAGGCAGCTTCTAAGATGGCCCCCAATGATCTCTTCTCCTTGGTATTCATGCTCTCTTGTAGTCACTCCCCCCCCTTAAGCGTGAGCTGTGCCTATGAACTTACTTCTACTGAATAGAATAGGGCAGAAACAATGAGATGTCACTTCCAAGATTAGGTTACAAAAAGACTGTGCCTTCCATCTTGGAAGCCCTCTTTCCAAGTTCTTGCTCTAGGGAAGCAAGCTGCTCTGTTATGAGGAGCTCTATGGAGACGCTCATGTGAGGATCTCTAACATCCACGTGAGTGAGTTTGGAAATGGATCTTTTTCAGTCAGTGCTTGAGATGACTGCCACCCTAGCTGACCTCTTGATTACCCCTAATGAGAGACCCTGAGCCAAAGGACCCAGCTAAGCCACACCTGGATTCTTGACTTAGAGAAACTGTGAGATAATGAATGTTCGAGCCTCTAAATTTTGTGGTAATTTAATACAGAACAATAAATAACTAGTACACCCACTTTGAAATACTCTCCATCTTCCTTCCCACTTACCCAAGCCCCGCCTCTTTCAAGCCTTAGCTGTTCTAAGAAATTTTTCTCACAGTGATTGTCCCTTTATAAGTTCCTAGAGCATTGCATATGAAATCAGTAGCGCTCATTGTTAGATAGTATGTGCTTTCTTGTATTTTTGTATTTGTTTGTAATCTTTAATTGTAATTCTAATGTAGTCTCTAAAATAAATTGTAGACACACTGGTGAGAATAGAACTTAGGCTAGAACTTGACTTACAACTATTTCTATTCCCATGACCTATCCCAATATCGTAAGGACAATAATTGCCCTATAAATAAATGTGTGATGAAGATGATAGTGCATTGGAAGGAATATTGAATAGAAGGTATCAGGAGAGCTGTTATTCTCACGAATCAATGTCTACTTTGCATCCTAATGCCTGAGTTGTAACTTAATGCGGAGAGGATTCCAGACCAGACACTTGAGCAGAAAAACAAAGAGTTGGTTACTAGAGCCAACAGGGTGAAAGCACTCCCTTGGTGATTATTTAAGATTTGTATCTGTAAGCCCTCTTCCCTCTCAGTCTGCTCAGTGGGTTCCTCCAGACCTTGGCTCGCTGTAGGCTCAGACACTTTTGGCTCGCCCACTTCAACTTGGGACTTGGGATCTTTTCTTTTTTTGGTTCATTTGATTTGTGACCAACCCAGAAATCCCACATTGCCACAAGTATTAGTCTCCAAGATCTTTCTTAGCAACCAACATGAAGGAGACGGTATGACCCCACCCTGGCCATCCCCGTGGGCCCCCAGGATTCCTCTGTAGCTAAGGGATGATCTAAAACATTCTATATGTGGGGGTGCCTGGGTGGCACAGTGGTTGGGCGTCTGCCTTCAGCTCAGGGCATGATCCTGGCATTCTGGGATCGAGCCCCACATCAGGCTCTTCCGCTATGAGACTGCTTTTTCCTCTCCCACTCCCCCTGCTTGTGTTCCCTTTCTCGCTGGCTGTCTCTATCTCTGTCGAATAAATGGATAAAATCTTAAAAAAAAATAAAAATAAAAAATAAAACATTCTATATGTGAAATAGTTAGAGAGCATTCCAGAAAATGACTCTATTCATCCTTCTTCACAGAGTAAGAGTTAAAGCTATCTCTAATAACCTTGGAAATTTTGATTAGGTTGGTAATGGAAAACCATCCTTGCTTTATCTAGTTTATGCACAAGAATGCTTTCACAATAGACTCTGGAATGAGCTACAGCACTTATGATAGTAGAAATTCTGTTCATCGCGGTCTGCTTCCACAATAAGAAAACCTTCTCAGTGTTGAAGGTCGTTCATGTAAACCTTTTCTCAGAAGTCCCTGAGAGGTAGGTTCAGGGGCCCCTTGGTCTCTTTGCATAAACCCTAATGAATGTTCTGCCCTCTTCGACTTATAAATAAGACCCCTCTCACCCAACCACGAAGATAAGGCCCTTGCCCCAACTTAGTTTTATCTCTCTTATCAGATAGTGCTGTTGAGCCTATCAGGTGTTCTCAGCTCGGGTATGGTGCACATTTTAACCACAGATGGTCTCTAATCGGACCCGCCCCCTCGGTTTGACCCAGAGGTTCTGGAGCGACCAGAAGCAGGACTGGAGCATCGTGGATATCGCACGCGCAGTAGTAGGTCCCAGCGTCTTCTACTGTTGTTCTTTGAATGTCGAGTTGACTCTTTGAAGCATTGGTATTTCCTTTAAAATTACTCCTTGAATCCTCATTAGTATCATTGCTTGGTCTGTATACTAAAATAAGGGAGTTATCTTCACTCTTCTTATACCAGCTCACCTGATAGTTCTTCAAGTCCCCTCCCATTACGCTGCAGTGCAAGATGGCAGGCTCCCCGACTAGAACAGTCAGGGTTTTGGTGTCTGGTTCCAAAAGGATATCCAATGAGACCTCTGAAAGGGAAAGCCCAGGTCGAGAGGCTGTGGGGAATTCCCTCCACTGCAAGGGGCTGGGTGTCAGAGCCCAGCTCGGCAATGCCTCCCCCACCCAAACACGACCTCCTCCCGCTGCAAATCATTCATGCGTCACATTTCCCTAAGAGCAAAGGGCCCAGCGGCTTGTCCTCACCTGCACAGAAGACGGCGAGGTAGAAGAGGGGACAGGTCCACAGCGTGGCTTCCTGGCGGTGGCTGTGCTGCACTCGGGTGCTCCCTGGCTGCCCCTGATCAGCCGCTGTCTGCCCAAGAGAAGTTCTGTCTGTTACCAAGGGGGTTGGGTGTTAGCCACTTCCTCAGAGAGGTGTGACAGGCCTGCACGGGCACGGGTTGGGCTGTTTCTCCAGCAAACGCCAGCTAATGACCTATGGCAGGTCAGATTCTATTTGGAAGAAGAGGAGCTGAACAAGACACGGCTTCTGTCTTCAAAACACTCAGTTTTTTTTTGGGGGGGTCCCTGCCTGGGACACAAAGAAGACCCCCCCCCCCGACTGGAGTGAAGCTGTGAGAGTTGAGTAGGGCTGCGTCAGCCGGCCTCTGGATGGTGTTCCCCGGGGACAGCACGGCATCATCAAGGCGCAAGGGCTTGTGGGGAGCTGAGCAGCCTGCAGGCCTGATTATTCTGGCCCCTTGTAGTTCCTGTGCGGGTCCCTTTTCCTTTGGCCTCTGCCAACCCTGCTTCTGTCTGAGCGTTCCTCACTGCTGCAAGCTATTGCCATATGATTCCAAGAGGTCTCCCCGGCTTCCAGACTCTCCCTGCTTTCATCCCTTCTCCAAGCAGCCATCATGCCGGTTTTTCTCCAGACCAGAGGGGATCAGGTCTCACCTCTGCGGAAACTCTTTTAGTAGCGTCCCCTGGCCTTTAGGGGACTGTGAAAGTCCTATGTCATGGCCCTAATGATCTCCTGATCTGCGTTTTTCTCCAGTTTCATTTTTGACCACTTGCATTCAGTACTTCAGCTGCACAAAAGTCCTTGCTCTTTCAAAGATGGTCATAGTCTCTATAGTCCCAGTCTTTCATTAGCTGCTTCTTCTGCCTGGAAAAACCGGATCTTCCTTCTCCCTTCCCAACCCCCAACTTGAGGGAAGTGTGTTCTGGGTTCCCGAACTTGTTGGATCATGGCACTTATCACTTCTATTATAATTACCTGGTAATTTGTTTGTTTTCTGCGCTGGACTTTAAGATTCTTTAGAACAGTGGCTATATCTTACTTATGTTCACATTCTCAGTGCCCAGCACAGGGCTTTTCGGTATTAGAAGCTTGGCAGAGATTTGCTAGTCTAAGCAGGACTTCTGTCCAGAGTTGCCTGACTCTCAAGGAACACTCTAGGTTGCTCATCCAGTGAAGGATGGGATTAGGAAAGGATTTGCCAAAACCTGGGGAAGCAGGTCTTCTACCCATTGTTGTAGGTGTAGGGAGAGGCGGGCCTCCTGCAGCAGCAGGATAGCTCCCACCTGGCTAGACTCTGCTTGTCATTGCAGTGGCCAACGTTCTGATGTCACCCATGGGTGGCTAGGTGATATCACTACCCACGTCATCTGTAGGCAAAAGGAGCACTGGCTTTGCAGGGCGAATGGCTCTGATTTTTGAATCTTCTTTTGCAACTTACCAGTAGCTGGTCAAGTTACATCCCCAAGTCTTGATTTCCTCATCTGCAAACAGGGTCATTGTAGTTAACTTCCAGGGATGTGAGGTTGAAATGAGAGAACACGTGTGAAGCACTTATCCCTGTGCCTGGCACACGCTGGTACACGCTGGTAAACCCACCGCAGATGTTGGTTCTTTGCCACATCCCTTCTGCTTTGCCATGGTTGGGGTGGTGGCCTTAGTCATAGCTCCCTACCTGAGCCATAGTCACCAAGGGAGACACAGAGCTTGTAATTTCAAGTGTTGCACGGAACATTCTGCTGAACAAGGGAGGGTTGGCCGAGCTACGTTAGGCTGTGTGGAGAACTTTGGGCAGGCACAGCAAGAGCTAATGGAGCTGTGTCACTCACGCTATGCCCTTAAGCAAAGGAGTCTCGGGCAGCTAAAGATAGAAGCCTATAGAAGCTAGAGCCCTAGTCGCGGTTGGTTTTGTTTTTGTTGTTGTTATTGTTGGTTTTTTGTGGTTTTTTTGCCCGTCTGGGATGAAGAAAGAATAGGAAAACTTGAAGAAGCAAAAAGACCCCACGATCAGATCAACCCACACTGGCTCCTACGCACCCCAGCCCAGGGCCATTCTCTCTGATGGTCTCTGCCACTCTGGGTCCCTGGTATCAAGCATCTATCCACAGGATCACTGGAATCTTAGTGGGAGAGAGTGCTAGAACTTCTGATTTTCTCTGTAATTGGAAGTTTCAGGAGCTCCTTCGCCTTTGATTTGAGAACACATCCACTCTTTTCCCACTCCCTTTGAGTTCTTTGGGAGAAAAAAAGAGAAATGCAGTGAAGGAAAGCTCTTTGCTTGTGTTATTTCATCCTCATTAGCCTCAAACCTCTCCCATAAAGCTTTAGGACAACAAAGTCAGACTCTGATGTGTGGCCACGATTGTTCTCTGTCCAGGCACGGCAGTTACGGGCTGTCTGCCCCGTTTCCAGTTGCCGTCTTTGCTCTTGGGTTCCTCTCGCTGGCACCAGCGGGTCAGACAAGCAACTGCAGAACAGGGATGGAGGTGAGTGAAGAGAGAAAATGCCATTCCTATTTCCCTTGGCCAGGATCTCAGCTGCCTGGCGTCCCAGGACGGCCTTCAGTAAGTAAGTGGTTCTTCTCGGTCTGGCTGATTTGGACTCGGAACGCTCAGGCAGCTGGGATTGCTTTGTTTCTCTGATGTGTTTTCAACCGAAATGTCTGAGCTCCACTGGTTGTTTTAAAGCAAACATAAGATATTTTTGGAAATTAGTGAGGAATTTCAATGGGTGTCAAGGAAAATCACAGTGTCATTTGTCTTTAAAAAGATTTTGGCTGCCACTGTTCCATCTGTGGCTCGCTTCCCCAGCTGTGTGGCGCTGAATGCAGCAGCTGCCAAGCAGAGCAGCGCCGAGGCCAGCTGGGGCTTTTCTGAGTTGTAATTCTGCTGCTGTTACTGACTTGGGACCTTGAGATGTAAATAAATAAACTTTTCCATATTTAGTCTCAGCTCAGTTCCCTGAAAACGGTTTCCTGGCTCCCATCTCACAATGCATCCCAAAATCTCAAGGTCCTAATTCCAATCTGTGCTCTCTGGTCCTGGAACGTTCCCGACATCGCTGCAACCAACTACCTGTCTTGCTTCCATGTGTGTCTCCCCTGGTTCCTCGGTTGGGCTGTAAGCCCTACTACAGTGTGAACTCCAGAACGGCAGGAAGCTTGTGTCACGTGCCTTGGTCGCCTTGGCCCTTGGCATGGTGTCTGGCTCATCGTAGACACTCAGTACATACTTATGAATAAAAAAACGAACCACACCAATTCTATACTCTGAGCTTATCCATAGTGAGGAGCACTTGTTAACCTTCCTGCTCCCCTTGTCTTCTATGACTGTCCTTCAAGGACCACGCGGGGAGACCGGGTGGCTTTCAGTTAGGTGATGAGGTGGTTGGGAGCGATCACTACCCAGAAACCTGCCCTTGGGAAGGACTCTGCAGTCCACACACAGTTCTCTAATGACTTTGCTTTTCTTCCAAACTTTCTTTCATCTTTGGTAGTAGCGGGTTTTGTAAAGGAAGAAAGATGATTCCTCTCACGGAGACTCTTAGCATGGCAGGATCAGAGACCTGGAATTTTGGAATAGTTTTTCCACTGGCAGAGAGCCCTGTAGGGTTACTAGATTTGTAAGTGTCCTTTAGAAAATATGGGTTCTCCAATTTAACATCAGCAATTCTGGCGATGTGTCATCAAGAACTCCGAGTGTCCTGGAGAAGAGCAAGCCAGGGAGAAAAGTGACTTTGCTGCCTCACCAGACACTCTCTGGGTCTGTGCCCATCCCAGCAGGGTGAAGGCTCTGAAATCTGATCCCCAAAGCCAAATTGTTCAGAGGGTTTTCCTCCAGTTCTTTATCCCAAGAAAACCCTCCTGTTTTGTGTGATTCTGTGCCCTTAAAGGCTGCTCTTAGGCGCCCCAGTGCTGAGGAGCCCATATGTTGGCTGCAAATGAGAAAGCCAGCGAGACAGCAGGGGATTAGGGTTTCCATTGATGAATAAATGCAGCATCTGAAGCAGCAGGCGACGTGCATCTTCAGAAGAGAAAATAGAGAAGACCGTCCTATTTATTCCCGGTTCTCAGCTCAGCAGGTCACATCAAGGAGTTTCCCTGGGTGGTTCCTTGAATAAGCAGAGGCTGATATGGATGTGTCTTTGTAGAGCCTAGGCACTTTTGGAATCTTGGGATAATCTTCATTTGATAGTTTTTTTGGATGTCCTAAGGTCAGGTGTGCTTTGACTTAATTTGTAATGTTTTCGGAGGTGGGAACTTTATCAGGTCATGTAGTATGCTTGTGATGTTGATGGAACCAATTCCTTACTTATAATTATCCTCATAATCAACTTTAATTTTACTTTGGGCTCTACATTTATAAATTATTCCACTACCCATTTAATAAGTGGGGGATACACTTGTATTTTAATATCTCATAAAGTCTCTATTTGCTTGTTTTATGAGGGTCAAGCAGAAGTTACTTTCCTCTGGTTTTATTTTTTTCGATGTAAGAAGCCTTTAATAATTTATCAGCATCTAGTGAAAAAGGTCTGGAAGATCTTTGAGTTGTATTTCTCTCAATTTTCATTGATATTTCATTCCCACTAGGTGGGATACTAATATATAAAAGAATGTTTAATTCTTCATATATCTGATAAAAGAGATTGACTTCTCTTTTATCAACAAGCTCCTCAAGGCCTAACCCAGCCCAGTGGTAGGGACATGGCTATGTCATAGGAATTATCGTCACACTATCATCACCACCACCACCGACAGTAGCTGGTGCTTACCAAGTGCATCCTATGTGTCGAGCATAGTTCTAAGTGCATGATGTGTAATAGCCCACCTAATTCTTGCAACAATTCTCTACAGTAATTATGATTATTGTCATTATTTTAATTAAAATTTTTTTTTATTAAGTAAGCTCTGTGCCCAACGTGGGGCTCGAACTCATGACCCCAAGATCAAGAGTTGCACGGTCCACTGACTGAGCCAGACAGGTGCACCTATTATCATTATTTCATAGATGAGGATAGCAAGGCATAAAATAACTTGCCCAAGGTCCTATAGCTAGTAAGTCAGTAAATGGAGGATCTGGGATAGAAAATGTAAGAAGTCTGGATTTCAAGTCTGAATTTGAGCTTAGTCATTGGTAGTATACTGCCTGTTCTATCTATCTATCATCTATCTATCTATCTATCTATCTATCATCTATCTATCTATTATCTATCTATCTATCTATCTATCTATCATCTATCTATCTATTATCTATCTATCTATCTATCTATCATCTATCTATCTATTATCTATCTATCTATTATCTATCTATCTATCTATCTATCTATCTATCTATCATCTATCATCTATCTATCTATTATCTATCTATCTATCTATCTATCTATCTATCTATCATCTATCTAATTTCTCAGGCACATACACATGTATATTTAATACATTTTTTCTTTTTAGAAATGTAAATATGTATAATATTTTGTATATTGTATATCAAGCAAGTGTCCGTTTGTCAGATATTTATTGAATGCCAGTGGTATGCAAGCTTTCCGCTGAGCACTGAGGACGCAGTGGAAGCAGAAAGCAGCCCAAGTTTCTGCCACGGTGGAGTTGAAAGTCTGATGATGATGTTTAACTGCAGGTGAGAGAAGGAGGTACAGCCCATCAAATAATGTATATGAAGCTGGGTCGGGTGGGTGAAGGGGCTCCTGGGATCTGCCCCAATCCAGGCATATTTTATTGTATAAAAATATATGTATATTTTTTCTTTTTCTTTTTAGAAATGGTGTTAGGTTTTCAAGGGTCTGTGATCAAGATGTTGATTGTTGGCTTTTAATTTGTATGTGTGTCCAATTCATTTGTCTCTCTGGGTATTGGGAATTATGCTTTTATTTGTCAGGTCAAAGATTCAAGTAATTCCACAGTATTTAATTTTCACTGCTCATGGTTTAGCAAGATAAAAGTGAGGAGGCACTATCACTGAATACATTATATTATTTGGGGAGTGCTTGTTTTCTATCTTTGTATCCCCGTAGCGCTTAGTATATTCATTTGTAAACCATAAGGGCCCTTAGTTTAGAATGAATGAATTGAGGAATGAATGGGGGAAGTTCGAGATGACACTGAACACCTTCTGTGTTGTTGGGTGACTCTTTGGATTTTCAGTGTTGAACTTGCTTGAGGCTTATAGTTTTTGTTTGGTGTGATACGCATTCTGTAACATGGTGCTGAAGAGCACAGTAGTAAGTGGCTTTGTCTCTTGGTTGCACATGCTTAATGGTTAAGGTACTGGAGGGCAGCTCTCTGTTCACAGACAACTGGTAATGCTCCGATTCCATGGTGCCTTGAGATGTACGGTGGATATAGGTGAGCCTTCGGTCAGCTCTTTGTAGATACCAGTACAGTGTCGTAATTCCCATCAGGAATACTATATTCGCATTGAAACGTCACGTCTGCCCCAATCACTGCAGCTAGGTTGGAAGGCTCTATAATTTCAGTCCTGCAGGAGCCATCTGGCAAAGGAAAAAGGATAGGAAATGAGGACTGAGAAGTGGAGGGAAATCGCACGCACGTACCTGGGAGCCACTTACAGAGGAAGGACAACACAAGGCAGAGAAGCCGGGACATGGTGCGTCTGCGGTTCTTCTCCGTGCTGTTTACCACGAAGCCTACTTTGCATGCACGATGCACTTGGGCCCTCTTATCTGCAACAGCCATGTGGCTGCTTCATTGCTGCCGCAATAAAGGAAAGAGGTCCTTGGGGGTGGTTGGTGCTTGCGCTATCGAAAGACACACTCAGATTCGTTCAAAGGCAGCAATCAAACAGGCCCCTTTAGAGGAGGCCCTGGCGCCCCTCCGCCGCTCGGCGCCTGTTTTTCCAGCATACGGTGCCTTTCTCTTAGCCCCAGGAGGCTGATTCTTTGAAAGGAAACAACCAGGGAGATAGTCTTTTGTTGAAAGACATTTTGGGGGGTCACGATCTCTGGGGTCCCTGTTCCTGAGTTTTGGGGATCTAGACATGCACAGAAGGATGAGGAAAGATACAAACAGTCCTTTTCCTGGACATCCTAGGTCTTCTGTGGTCCACCTGGCAGCTTCTGCTTCTGGGACCCACTCCTCAGAAACCTGACAGGGAGGAAGTACTCTGTTCATTTTTCATTAATTGATTAATCAAGCAAGTGTCCATTTATCTGATATTTATTGAGTACCAATGGTATACAAGCTTTCTGCTGAGTGCTGAAGACGCCATGGAAGCAGAAAGCAGCCCAAGTTTCTGCCACTGGGAAGTTGAAAGTCTGATGATGATGTTTAACTTTAGGCGAGAGCAGGGGGTACAGCGCATCAAATAACCTATATGAAGCTGGGTCGGTGCGGGTGAAGGGGCTCCCCGGATCTGCCCAAATCCAGGCCGGGCTTTCTCCCAGTCAACACAGCTGGTTGTGAGCTCACCGTGGAGGAGCACAGACTGCGTTTTCCCTGGCGACCCGCACCGCATCCAAGAGTCAGAGGGTTCCTTTTCTACCGACCTTCCCTTATCACCGTTTTCCTATCGAGAGATCATTCTCTTTGTTGATGCTCCAAAGTCTTGGAGTTGACTTAGCGCTGTTATCGTTCTATTCTTGGAGCAGAAGCGGCTTGGCTGAGATTGTTCCCACTGTGAGGATAACGGCGTCTTTTGTGAGATGGTTTCCCTTTGATTGTGTACACGATGACTGCAGAGCCAGGGAATTTTAATTTGGGATAAATAATATGCTCTCTTTAGGGCCGATCTTATTTTGAGAGTCAGGGCTGATGGAGGTCAAGAATTCTTTTTTCTTTTATCGCCTTTATCAAAGCTTTTCCTCCCACCTCGGCTCCCATCTTACTTACCTCATCTTTTCCCTTGTCTCTTTCCCAAGACTACTCATCTTTCTGCGGGATTTTCCCATGAGCAACTTTAAAGGCATAACAGGACGGTGGATAAAGAAACAAGGAGACACTCATCCCAGAATGCCTGGATTCAGGGTGATACAGAAGAGAGTTGGGGACAGCTGAGGCCACACAGACACACATAGGCATCTGGAGGTGGGGGGGCGGTGGCATGGCAGTGGGTGTGCCCGTGGAGCAGGTGATGTGACGGGGCGGCAGGCAGCATGAATGATGTTTGGGAGCTGGTTAGGAAGATATATGTGTGCTCATGGTGAGTGCAGACAGGCTCACCAAAGATTCCTAGGGAGAAGGCTGGGGCGGGGGGAATGTCATACCCAAAGTGATTTTATTGGAAAGGGGCTCTAACTTTTCAGGAGGATTGACACCTTAAGGCTTGATGTACTAAAAAACAAGTAAGAATTAATTTCTGACCAAAAGGTCATGAAACATGGAATTGAGAGAATATTCCATGACAACCAGGATGCCAGGAAGAGGCTGTCTCTCCCTTCCCTTTCAGCCCCCACATATCATTCATCCACCTTTGACGTGTCTCCTGAATCTTTTTCCTCTTTCCAGGTCCTTATTTCTGATTCTTCTCATTATCTACCTCACTTTTTACATTGACTTGATATCTGATCTCACTGCCATGGCAGCACAAAAGATAAAATCCAACAGTTCTGAACCAGAGCCATGTGGCCCTGGAATTGTCAGAAAGGCCTATGATTTCAAGGGAAACCATCTTGGACACTTCTCCCCTAGGACAAGGTGGCGGAAGGTTGAGAATTGGGGAAAGATTATGGATTTTTCAAAATCACAAGACAGGATTTTTCAAAATCACAAGCCTGCCATCAGTGTCAAACCTAGACATCAGCCCTAGTATCAAGGCCTTAGGCATTATGCATCCACCAGAGACCTGGACCTGGCAATCAGAGCCTGAGACAGCCCTGTATTTGAATGCAGGAACTAACCCTGGGGACCATCCTTCTCTTATGTATTGACTGTCAATCTCTTCTCTTCCAGAAATTTCCTTACATTGTTTCTTCCAGGTACAGAACTGAGACACTACCCTGGAGGCCTGTCCCTTAATCCCAGTGAAGGCATCTTGAGAAAGTACATGGGCTAGGACACGCTTAACATACGATCAACTCAACTCCCATGGACAGTGCTAGAAAAAATGCTGTGTTGGAATGAATTGTTGTTTTTCGTTTTTTTTTTTTTCAATTTTTTTTTTGCTCTCAAGAAAGGTATTGTTTGACTTACAGCATTTTTAGGAGAAGGATGAGGACCAGCCATGTCCTCTAAAGACCTAGCTTTGAACTGGATAGTGAAATTTCAGTTAGAAAATTTCCCAAAAGGGACAACTTATAAAGGAAGGGCTTTTCTTTTCTTTCTCCCCGCCCCCCTTGGCTGGAGAACTGCTCCTTGAAGGCTCCTGGGGGGTGTTGGGGTTCCGTTGGGAGAGTAGAGATTCTAGGTGAAGTTTAGAGCACTCTTCTTTTGTGGAGAAAACTGGAGTGAGGTTGAGAATGAGCTCATTCACATCTGAAACAAATATCCACTCGTTATGGAGATGATGAAGTTATCATAGAACTAAATGCAGATGTTATGTACTAAGATGGTAAGTGTTTGATTAAAAATTAATTGGTGTCTTTCTAGTTAGAATTAGGGGCAGATTCCTGCCCCCCCCAGCATGAATTTAATCAGGGCCATTGGTGTCCCATATGTGGTATCCTAGGATCTAATATCATCGTATTTGCCCTGTAGGACCGCGAAGGCCAGACTCCACCTGAGAGAGTGGAGGGCGTGGGGAGAGCCTCCCAGCAGGAAATGACTTTGGCCACTGTCCCTTGACTCAGGGCAGGAAAGGAGCTAGTCTTGGACTCTGAACTTGGAGATGTGGGGCCATCCACAGATTTTTATTGGGGCACAGACTGGTCCCTGCTAAGTGAAAGCTTGTGGGAAGACAGGGAGGGTCTTGTGTTGGGTTTTGGGGTCTCAAAATGTGCACTTCTTTCTCTCCTCACGTGTGTAGCTGTGCTCTAAATGGTCACGGGAGCAGGCTGTGTCCACACTGACGTGGGATCTTTGGGGGGGTGGGCAGAGGGGAGAGTAGCCTGGAGATGAGCCTCATGAGATGACCCAAGGTGGCCTGAGGAGGAGCTCTGGCTGAGGAGAATTGTCGAGCCTCATGGGGCCCCAGTGGGGGATAAAATGAGCACAAATCCCCCGGGGAGAGAATGGCTGCTCCGTATTCTCACATTAGAGACTGCAGTTTCTGTGAGCTGGATATTAAGGAAACAATGTCTGTATTTTCCTAATCCACAGGCTGGTGAGGTCTGAGGACACACGGGTGACATAATGAAGGACTTCCTAAAAGTAAGAGATTGGAATTCTTGAAGCGGCTTTTGAAATAACATCTGTACCACGACAACCACTGCTGTAATTAATAACCTGGCTCTCCTCAGCCGTCTCCAGGACTGAGAATGCTCAGCAGCTAATTGATGGTTTCAACTTTAGACGTCAAAAGAGGTGGAAAACAGCAGCAAATCTGGAAATGCCCCATGTCCACTCCGCCCGTGTATACATGCTTGCATGCATCCACTCATTCAACAGACTCTTGCTGCCAAGAGCTTACACCTGAGTGGGTCGAGAAAGGTAGGCTTCTGCAGCCCCTGGTCAGAGACACAGATTGTTCCCGGGTAATGACATGATGAAGCAAGTTTTCCTTTCAGTCTCTTTCCCAGGGGATCATGTCACCTAGGGAGCCAAATCCGCTTTCCATTGAACTGCCTTTTGTTCCTATGATGCCAGGTGCAGGGAGCTGCTGTAAGCGGCCTGGCTGTGCTGCTGCTCTCAGGGTGCTCCAGCGGTCCTCGGTTTTGGCTTCCAACCAAAGGCTGCATCCGGCTCTGCCCTGGCCTGGTGTGGGAACAAAGATGGAGCAGATGCCTAAAGAGGTTTGGCTGGTCCAGCACTGCCCTCCAGTGGTCACATGTGGGCATTTGGGCAATGACAGATTCCTCCAGTAAGGTGTGGGGGTCTGTGGGTTAATGAGGGGACTCAGGACCGGCTCCCCCCAGAGCAGGCTGGCATAGTTGAGAAACTAAAGTGAGGATTGAGATTCATCAACGAGCGGGTCCCTGGAGTGGTATGTGCAGAGAGAACCGGAAACAAAGATCGCTTCAGCTTCTCAATTTGGGTTTTGTCAGAAGTGATTACTGGCTGACAAGATGTTTAGTAAATGTGGTGGTGGTGATGGTGGGGGTGGTGGCCTAGAGCTGTACCCCCGTCCTCTCAGTCCACCCTTGTCAAGGTTCTAGGGAGACTTTGATCTAGAATAAATATCTTTGACTTTGGAGGGAAGTTTCTTGTTCTTAGCATCAGGAAGCCTTCCCCTCAATCCCTCCATTGGGTCAATGCCGCTGGAAGATATCCGGCACAGCAGGACACCGTGCTGTCTCCCAGATCATGGATCTATGAGTCAAGGCTGAAGCAGCCTTGGCAGCCAGCTGTTCGTGGCAAAATCTGCAATGAGCGCAACATGCACCCCCTTCTTTCATCCCGGTGTCCCTCACACATATCACCACTTCCTTTGGAAGTTGTGGAAGCAATGGAGTTTCAGCCCACCCTGCTTTATTTCTTCGGGTCGATCTATCGCCCGGCTTCCAGGACCTCCAAGCTTGAAATCTTCGCTGTCCTTGCCCTGTTGCTTCTCTGCCTTGCCCCTCTGCAGATATAGAGGAATGGGTTAGAGAAACTTCCTGATCAAATTAAAAAACGATCTAAAACAAACAGTGGCTAGTTCAGGAGCTTAGAAACTGTAGCATAATGCCTCAGTGGTCCAATCGCTCTCATTGTTGCCTATAAAATCCAAGCATCTGAAACTCTAAGGGGGAAGCCCCCAGTCTTTGTGGTGCCCACGCTGTCCACACTGTGAATCGAGGGCAGGAGGTCTGAGAGCAGTGTGATGGGCAAAGACAGAACGTGGGTCGGAGGACACAAGCCACAATACCTCTGTGCGCTGGTGACTGGTGAAAGCAAAGCTTTCTGAAGTGAGGAACTGTGCCCTTCCTGCTTTCCCTCTGAACTCCAATGCCTTGGACACAGTAAGCACCTGATGATAAACAGATTGCCCCGCGGCATGGGGGTTAAGAGACGATGCTTTAAAATCCAACAATCCTGAATCCAAGCTCTTTTACTTCAGTTTCCCTTCCCTTTCCTCTTTTTTTTTTTTTTTTAAAGGTGGCTCCCTGTCCAGTGTGGAGCCCAACGTGAGCTTTGAACTCACGACTTTGAGATCGATACCTGAGCTGAGATCAAGAGTCCGATGCTTAATGCACTGAGCCACCCAGATATCCCCAGTTTTTCAGTTTAGGCAAGTAACCTAGCCTTTCTGAGCCTTGGGCACCTCATCTGTAAAGCAGGGATAATAATATCCCCCCCACCGCACTGGCATCTGTGAGGCTCCGAGGAGCTGGTCCACGTGAAGCCCTGGGCATGGCACCTGGTGCATGGTCAGCGCTCAGGGAGAGGAGGTGTTTTACTCCTCCCACGTGTGTATGTGCAGCTCTCTGTAGGTGTGCGAGAGTTTTCCAGTCAAAGCCCAACTTCACTAGCAAATAAAATCGGCCCCATTTCAGAAAACAACAATATGTAGGCATGGGGTTGAGCAGATCTCCCTGGACACACTTGGCCACTTCTTTCTCTAACTGGAAAGACTTCTCCCAAATCCCCAGGAGCCAGCAGACTCCTGAAGCCTGTCCAGAATGGGAGGAGCCTCCACACCTGGAGAGGCTGTCCTGTGAAAGAGGCCTGAGGTGGTGGTGGCTGACCCTCCCCTTTCGCTCTGAGCCCCGGCACTCACTACACAGTCGGCATGGCTGGGTCTTCTGCTCTGGACGGTTGTGACTGACCCGGTCTCAGGAGCTGCCAACGCGAGAGAGACTTGGAGGCTTTGTATTCAATCATCATTGAGAGCTTATTAGGAGAACAAGGTGCCATGCGGCCACTTGAAAGGCTGAGTATCTAGAAATGGCCATTATGGAGGAAAATCCTTCCGCTTGGCTGGCTGGGGCCAGGTCTATGGCTTGAAAGCAATTGGCGCCGATGCCGAGTGAGGGGGCGCATTCCTTTTGTGCTCAATAAAACCGGTTTTATTCAGGGAAGTGAATTGTTATTCCCTTGGGAAGGGTGAAGGTATAAAAACAGGTTGTAATTCTTGGAGAATCTAATTCCTCTGAAGCTGGAGATGGAGCGAGAAAGAGGGAGAGAGAGGGAGAGGGCTGGATGAAAGGGAGCTCTGCGGTCCTGGGAAGTCCTGGGCTAATTAGGCAACTTGGATTTCTTCTGGAGCTTCAGGATGGTGCCAGATGTGTCCAGGCTCTCCGTGCACCACCCCGCAGAGCTAGCATCCAGAGTCCAGCAGCCTCGGCTCCTCATGTCCGGGAATACATCAAAGGAGGCTTGATATTCACAAGCGCTGTGAGTCATTTTCACATGGAGCTGTGGGGCACTGCCTCCACCATGGGGGCGCCGCATTCAGCCCTTTGTAGGAGCAGCTGAGCTGAACCAATCCCCCATTACGGACGAGAGTCGATTCCTCCTGGGAGACCTGGATTTGCCCCCAGACCCCTGTGCAGAGTAAAATGAGTCTTTTTTTATTGAGAAATAGTTATTAAAACCTCCTCCAGTCTTGCCTATGCATCTCCACCACCCGTGGAGACAGCTTGGTGTGCTCTCTTCCGCCCGAGAGTGTGGCCACCTCCAGGCCCTGCTGTGAGTGTCAATAACATCAGAAACTTCCCTGTTTCTCTTGCTCTGAGGACAAAGAACACCAACAAGACTCCAACCACGACCATGTTTCTTCCCAACCGGTGGAGGAAATTCTGCTTGTCCCCGTTGAGTGTGGCTGTCATTGGAAAAAGCATCGCGTGTGACACTCTTTGAGGGCTGGCAGAGGCTCGTGAAATGAAAGCCACAGGATTGTAGAGCTGGAAGGGGTCTTAGTCATCATCCAATTCTAGCCCCTCAAATTACAGATGAGAAAATGAGGCACAGAGAGGTTTAGGGACTTGTCTGAGGTCACACAGACAAGTGAGGATTTCGAGCATAGAGACTCGTTTTCCAAAACAGGGAGGGAAATAGTGGCAGGTGAATCTTGCTAGTACTTTTCCACTGGAGACTGTGTCAGAAGTTTGAACCTATTGGAAAGGGATGGGGACCCGGAGACCTGAAGTTGTATCTCAGCTTTGCACCCCAGTTTCTCTGGATGAAAAATGGCTGTATACAACCTTGGGTTGGGAGGGTGGGAGAATTAACCGGCGAATGGTTAGGCTGAGTGGCTGGGCTAGGGAGAAGTGTGGGGAGTGGGGAAGTGCATGGAATATGGAAATCAAGTAGGGTAATATCTGCTTGTTCTCTGCCCTGGCCACAGTCTGTTGGGAGAAACGGCTCTCCAAGTGAAAATATTTCATGGTCCAGCAGGACTGGATTGCTCACCTCTGCTTGGGGCCACATGGAAAAAGTGTTCCCCTATTTGAATGCATTTTCATTATACCCATACATCTCCAATTCTGCCAGAAAAGCAAGCAGGCCTTGCTCTTTAAAATGTCCGGAGCTCCCGTTCCCCATTTGGGGTTTGTGGTGAAAGGTCGGACTCCAGTGCTGTCTGGTGGTAATCGGGTTCTGAATAAATGAGGCTTCAGGGACTGCCAGGGAGACCAGCGAGCCGCCAAGCTGGGCCTGGACTGAGTGTGGAGGCCACACAATGTCCCTTGGCAAGGTGGCCCTTGTGGGCTGGGCTGCTGGCGCTCACTGGCAACCCGCCTGGCATCCCCGCGGGCTGATGCTGCGAGCCCAGAGGCCCACGTCCCTACATCAGTCTTCTCAACTGCTTTCTCCTGTTATTACCTTGTCAACAGCGGCATCCAAGACACAAAGGACAACTCTGCATGATGATGCAGTGAATGACTAGTTAGGTGCCTCCTGTTTAATAACCAGAGAAATATTGCCGTGCGGCACCCCTCCATATGCTCTGGCATCTGTGTCTGGCATGTAAGGGACTCATTTTCTTCACATATCTCATCAAAGATGTAAAGCAAAATGGAGGGGCTGCAAACCTCACCCCCCACTACCACCACCCCAGCCGCCTGGAACTCACTTTTCTTACCCTCTGCTGCCATCTAGTGGCCACTGGCCCCTTCTCTGCATTGGCGGCTCCCTAGTCTCTCTGTGGGGCTCAAGCTGCGGCGCGGGGGAAGCAGGAGTGAGGTGGTTACATAAACCACACAGCCATGGATTTCTTTGGCTCCTTGTTGTCGAAGAGGGTCCCCTTTCCCGACATCCGCCTGGACTACCCTGGCACTGCCTCCTGGAGCCTGAGAGGGTCCTTTCCCCTCTGGAGAGATGGCGTCTGTTGATTTTTTACAAATCTATCTTCCAGACTGTAAATGTTAAATCTTGAAAATCTGGCACACTGAACGTGTCTTGCCAAAAGCCCATTCTGAAGTCTGTGACTCAGGACAGACAGAGTCCCACTCACCTGCCCCCCACCCCCCATGCTGACATTTCCCCCAACATCTTAAGGAATCCCCAAGGCTGGGATGGAGAAAGTCACAGTGCCCAAGGGGAATTCCATGGGTCTTTTTAGCTGCCTGCCATCCAATTTCCATACCAAGTCCTTGCAAGAGGAAGCTCGCTCCAGTCCGGGTCCTACTCTCTCAACGCAGGGTCCCAGGCTCCCAAGACTGACCTTGTTTGACATTGGCTGCGTTGCCTGTGATGCACCGGAGTGCGTTTTTAGCCCTCGTTCATCAGCTTGGGTCTCGGGTGGGTAGGCTGGGATGTGTGGGTAGCCGTGGAACACTCCCCCAGATGGAGGACCCAGGGCAACACACCACAACTCACAACAAGAGTGAGCAGAGAGCAGATAGGGCCCGCGCCAGCTGTGGGGTTTCGGCACGGGCTGCAGGTGCCAATGCAACACCGTGGGCTCCTGACGCCAGGGGAGGCGGACTCCATCCCTGGGCTGGGGACGGAAACACAAAGAGTGATGTTGCTTTTTGTCAACGAGCCAAGCAGTTAACGTCCTTCTCTTTCAGCCTTGGCATGTGTTCGTTAATTTCCTTAATTGATTCATTCTTCCGGACACACTCAGCTCTAGAATGTGCGGTGAAGTAGACACGAAAAGCAACAGATGACACAGTCTCAACCTTTAAAGATCTTATTATCTGGAGAAGGAAGGAAGCAAGAAGCACAACAGTTAGAATACTGCTGATGGATTCTCTAAATGCAGACAACCTCTACCCTAGAAAGTAGAGATTCCGAGGAGAGAGGGATCGCTGGCAGTTACAACAGCTGGGGAGCACATCACGGAGGTAAATGATTCAAACTGCTCAAGGAACTGGGGGTGACGGTGACATGCTCTCTCAGGTGGGGTCTGCCTACATCCCCATAGCTAGGGACTCTGCTCCCGCAGCGGGCCACTCTTCTGGAGTCAGAAGAAGACACAGGGAGACAAAGGGGAATCTCCCAGAACCCCCCATGTATTGATCTGTAACAGATTTCTTCCCTTTCTGGACATTGCTATTCATTCATTGGGTTGGCGTGTCCTTCATTGATTCATTCAAGAAACACACACTGTTCTAGCCTGAGTAAATCCACAAAAAGTTCTAAGTTTTCACACCAGCTTGCCATTGAACCAGAAACAAGCTAAAATCATTGTCACTTTTGTCTCCGTTTTAGGTCACCTCGTTGAAGTACCAGTTGGTTCTTTATTGCTTGTAGATATCTGCCCATGGGGTCGTCCCCCCTCGCCCTGCTCCTCCAAGAACACTTCAGATAGGGGTGCGGCCCCAGCTGTCCCGCTGCTTCCTGCTCTCACAGTCCCGCCATGCTCTCATCTCTGGGACTGACTCTGGGCCTGTTCACAGGACTTCCGTTCGGCAGGATGGACAGAGAGGACACGTCATGGGTCGTGGGGAAACAGAAAGTCTAAAAATAAACAAAGAAAGGACCCTTTGATTTAGTCTTGGTTAAGAGTAAAATAGACTTTAGTTTGCAATGGTGTTTGATATGCCTTGTGAGGAAGAAATCCTATTATGTCACATGTTCAAAAGCCTGTGCTGCTAAGATAAAGATATTTACATTCTGCGACCGTGGAGCTTGGTGAAAAGTGGCTGTTAAGAGACCAGGCAGTTGGGGGAAAGGTTTTATGTAATTTAAATTTACACAGGTTTGGCCTCTTCTTATGTTTACTGACAAGAAGCAGGAAAGTCTGATATCAACTCTCCAGGAATAGAACTTTTACTGCAAAGCGTTTGACCACAAAGAGCTTACACAAGTATTGTATTGTTCATTTAATCCTCAGAATGTTTGTGCAGGAAATATAATTTGTTGAACTGAGTTGTAAATGAACTCACAAAACTTTTCGTTTTGTGTCTAGAAAAACTCTAGACATCCTTTTCTGTCCCTCTCCCCTCCCCTGGAGCCTCGTTTTTCTTTTAGTAAACCACACGAAATAAGGGGTTCTAGGAGACATACCCTGGAGCCTCGTTTCTTTGACAGTTGTGTGGTTGGGGTTTATATTCCGGAGACAGAGACTGCCCAGAGAGAGGGGGTAGCAGAAAATTCATGCCTCCGCACGGGTGGGGAGCACGGTGGCCCTTTGGCTTCTCTGAGTCCTGGAGGTGGTATCCCCATGGCCCTGCACAGCAAACGGCCCTCCAAATGCCATCAGCTCCTGGCTTTGGAAACAAAGTAAAACCCATGATCGGAGACCCCATGCCTCGGTTCCCTCTTTTTTCACTTCTGAAAATATCACAAATCAGAAAAAAAGTTCTTTTCAGTTTCTTGGAATTGTGAGGGTGGCGTGTCCCGTGACGCCTGGTGTGTTAGTGGGGACCACAACCCCTGTGCTGTCCTCCCTGTAGCCCCTGTCACGTCTTCTCCGGGATTGTGGGAGTTTAACTCCAAATCCACAAGCCAGCAAGTGGACAAGGGAGTTGAATGGTCACTGAGTGTTTACCGTGTACCTTCAACTTTGCTATGACACTGACTCACTTAACTCTCACGACCAAGCGAGGTATGTGTGATATTCCTATTTGATGAGTGAGGGGGCCTCCTGGTCAAGGAGGTCCCTAACATCTTAAAGCTAAATGCAATTTCTAGAACCACAGGCAGCAAGGAGGAGAGGGTAGGTGCCTTCTCCTCCTGCCTGCTCCGCCCACCACGGTCTGTCAGAGGGAGGAGAGGTGTGGAGGTGGTAGATTCCTCAGCTGTGTCCCGTGGCCCTGGCGCCCTGCTCCTGAGACCTCAGACCCCCCGGCTGGGCAGGACAGGATGCCAGGGACAGCCTAGTCACTAGCACAGTCCTCAGAAGCCAGCTGTCACTCTGAGCGTCCTTAGGGTCAGAACAGCCAGTACTGCAGCAGTTCCTTTACCCCGAGGAGGAGGGCAGGGGGCAAAGCAGATACCTAGTTGGACCGCGGCGCTCTATCCTCTGACAGCCTAGACTTGAGTGAGAAAATCAGTGGTGGGGTGACCTCCACGCAGATCCCTTCTTCTCTTCTCTTTCCCACGGGGGGCTGGGAGACTCCAGTCTCTCATGGGGCTCCTCTGAAGTGAATGTAGGAATCCCCACAATCACAGGGGACCAGAAAAAATTGGGGCCTTCCACCCCTTCAAAGGAGGGAAGTGACAACGTTGGCTGTGACCCCAGATTCCTTGGCCTTGGCTATAGTCCTGGGGCTCAGCAGAGGGCTTGCCCATTGACAACGGGCTCTGTTTGGTTCTGGAACAGGCCAGAAGAACTGACAGGAATGTTTGTGATGCAGGAAGAGGCCACAGAGGTCGCACTACAGAGCAAGGCATCAACAGGTAGAGCTAGGAGAAGGCTGAAACCACGGAGCACAGACGTGCACTGTGCTGCTGGCCTGGAGACAGGTTTAAACCTTGCCCAAGGGGCAAAGACCCCCTATGGAGTTAACCAAAGCTGTTTGCTCCGCTTTCTTCTGGAAGCTGGCTGTAGTCACTCAGCCTAGTTTGATTTACCTTGTGTAAAAATGTGGGGGTGGGGGGATCACAGAGGGGTTTCCTCCCAGGCTCTGAAACTTCCGGAATCACCCCGGCTGACAAAGAGTACTTAGTCTCTTAGCCAACACCCCCAGGTTCCTTTGTAGTGGTGGTGTTTGTGGTTTTGTTTTGTTTTTACAGGATATGGGAATTACTGATTCAGTGAGAGAGGCAGCTGTCTCTTTGGTGAGCCATCTCCTTTAGTATCGTGCCGTCACAAGCACGTTATTGACGACTTAGCCCTTGTTCAAGTGTGGTTTTCTACTGGGCATCATCTTCCATCTGTTCAATGGCAAGAAATCCTGCCTTCTTTACATTTCCAGTCTGAATCAATGAGATGGTTCTCATATGCAAGGCAGACAGACATACAGACTAGTGCAAAAGCACCAAAAAATTATCCCTTCCTACCCAGGAAGTAACCTTATCACCAACATTGTAAACAAGCACCTTTCGGACGGGTGAGCAAGAAATTAAGCACCGGAGTGACACGCTTGTTCCAGTTCAGAGCCAACAAGGGCTCAGGGAGAGGTCTGCTAGGGTCTTAGCCGGCACCTGATGGGGTGCGAATGGAGGAAAAGGAGAGACTCTTTTTTTTTTTTTTAAAGATTTTATTTATTTATTTGACAGAGAGAGAGACAGCCAGCGAGAGAGGGAACACAGGCAGGGGGAGTGGGAGAGGAAGAAGCAGGCTCCTAGCGGAGAAGCCTGATGTGGGGCTCGATCCCATAACGCCGGGATCACGCCCTGAGCCGAAGGCAGACGCTTAACCGCTGTGCCACCCAGGCGCCCCAAAAGGAGAGACTCTTTCATAGAGAATAACTGAACAAAAATTCGATTTATTTACAATGCATTTTCTTTTCCACATCCAGATTTATGGATCAGGAAACTGAGGCACACATTGCTTAAGTGGCTTGATTAGGGGTACACGCCTTATAAGCGGCAGAGACAGAATCAAAACCAGATGGTTCTGCTCTACCGTCCGTATACCCTGCTTACTCTAAATTACAAACTAAATCTGATCGGGGGAATCTACTAACGTTCTGCTTCTGACACCGGCAGCAAGGGAAGTAGTTCTTTTTCTAATCTCAAAGGTTAAACTGTAACTTGAAACTAATTCCCTGAATAGAATATCAAAGATCTGTCATGAATTCATTGATCCAAAATATCTTGAGTCTATTCATCTCTTGGTACCACCTTTTAGTGTTACCGCTGTCACAAATTAGATATGTATTTATATGGCCAGACCTCCCTCATTGCTCTGTTGACTTTAACCCAAACTCCCTAGTCTGACATTCCAGCAATACTGGGGCCTTATTCATTGAGAAAGGTTCTGCAAGATCCTTCTCCAACTAACAGATTGGCATTTTAACCTGTACTTTCAATGGCCAAACTCCACAGGGTGACTAATGGAGTGTCAGATGTTACAGCGGGGTGGTGGGGGCATAATCCTTTCAGTGGAGGGATTATTTTTTTGCACGAGCCAAATCCTGCCACGGAACTAACTTACAGGTAAGGCCAGTCCTGACCTAAAATTAGGCATTCTGAGGAAAATTTGAAATGCAAATCATGCTCAGGTTTTTTTGATGTGAGAGAAAACATCAAACTGGCACAGCCGTGTTGTCCCTCTGGCCATTTCCTGGAACTACAGAGAAGCAGCCAAGGCGGGTGAAGCTCGCGTCCAGCCGCAGGCCCTATGGACGGCGCAACTGTCAACGCAGCATCATCCCCTGGAGGAGAATTCCCTTCTGTGTAAGAAGTTCTTACAGAGTGAATCCTCAAAAACCTTTGCTGGGCTTTACCAGATTGTTCTCTGGTAGCTATTTCAGAAGGAGCCAGAGGCCTCCGATGGAACAGGACACACCAGCAGAGATGAGAAGCGCCCAGAGCACCAAGGTGTCCTGTTCAGTGACGTCACTTCCGGCCCAAACCTACGTGCGCTCCTGGCCTCCCGTGATGGCGTCGCTGCTCCGGGGAGGGGAGAGCTCACAACCCCTCTCCCCCAACCCGTCTACTGAAGGGAAATGTGCCTCTGGGTAGATTCCTAGGGGAATGACCTACTCCACTGGAAAAGAAGTGGAAGATATCATACATTGGCACATGGGCTGTTTCTTTTTGGAATACTCATCACAACTGAGCGTAGGTCACTAAGAAAATACAGGCTTAAGGGGGCGGGGACTTCTGAGGAAGTAGAAGCATGGAAGACAACTTTGCTCCTGTTGTTTACCCACCCCTTCCTGCCGGCACCGCCTGTTCTCTGTGGGCATCCTTATGATGAGCCAGGGCAGGCATGCTGGAAGTGGCTTACTTGGACCTCACTCTCTCTCTGGAGGTCAGGGGCAAGGACACATTTCTTGAAGTGTCCTTGGCTCATATTTTTCAACTGTATTTCCATCTGAGATCCACTTTGGCTGGGCAAATACCCCCTGGGCCTCTAGCTCTCCAGCTCTTTCTTGTTAATGCAAAATGGGCTCATTGGAATGAATAAAGAGAATGGTACTGCTTTGGCTCAACCACTAATGAGCACTTTCGTTTTGTCATAAAGTAAATATTAAAGTTTTAAGAGATAGCCCAGGGACCAACTAATTATGTTAAAGTCCTTGCAGAAGGTCCAGAATTCTACACTGAGGAGCTATGTCCTCATTCAGGGCTGGAACTCCCAGATTCTCTAAACCTTGTCTCCAGGTGCCTCTGGGGGCCAACCAGGATGGAGCTCCTCATAGACCCATAAGATGTGAGAGCTAGAAAATTTAGTCTTTGAGTCCCTTCCTTCCTCTTAACAGATGGAAGACAGATCCGAGAGTACTAAGATCGCACGATGAGCTTGGGGACCTTGTGATTAGAATGCAGGTTTGCTGCTGGGGCCAGTTGAGGGGGTGACTTCTCACTCTCCCTCTTGCTGGGGAAAGGGCAGTGATTCTTCCATTGTCTGCACACGAGGTTGTTTTTTGTTTTGTTTTGTGTTTGTGTTTGTCTGTTCTACAGTTTTTTAGATGATTTTGTTTCCCAAAGAGCATCTATGTCCTTTCTGCTTCTAGGGAGTATGCGGTGTTTACATATCAGTAGATTTGTTCCAGTGAAGATTTCCGTATAGAAACATCTGTAATTGTCCCATTTAGTTCTAAAATAACTGGTAAAGCAGTTCTTCTCTTTTACTGGTCAGTTTTTAGGCGGGCAGGAACCCAAGGTGAACCTTCGCGGCCCTATGTTCTGCTCATCTTTGAATTCCCCTCATTCCAGGCTTCACGACCTAGCAGGGGCTTGGTATAAATTGATGTTCAGAATGACTGACTTCTGTTGAATGTCTTGAGGACAGTGGTCAGACGTGATGCTGTGGTCAATTTAGATTGTCCCTCTGTCCCCAGTGTTAGGCATCCTTTTCCTCTTGGCCCTTTGTTTAGAAACAAAACATTATTTTACTTTTGAATAAAAATGGTTCACCAGACTATGTGTACAGCTTGTATATTTTAACAAAAATAGTGGAAAGCTTAGTTGAAGTTTAGTAACAGTTAAATTCAGGGGGGGAAAAGGCAGCTCTAATTTGCATAGTAGGCAGGTGATTTTAGGAACTCCTTACTCCAGGGATAGAGTATATTAATGTGTGCTCTAGTGAGATCTAGACAATATTATTTATGTTAGACCACCACTTAAGGGAACCTAGGAATATTTTTAAAAACATGTAATTTAGTATTTAAAAGGTGATTTTATTAGATCATTTTTCTCACTTTATGTGTTCATTGAAGAAGAAATTGTGAATTACATATCATTTTAAAGAAGAGAACATCGTGCATGATTCTACTACCCAGAGATATGTACTGTATCATTTTGTTATATTTCTTTTTCGCAAATAGTCTTCAGTATATTTTCTTACATCGTTGAAGTCATATTATATATTCAGTTTTCTGTTTCCCATTTATATTAGAGCAAGATATTTAGGTTATTTCCAATTATTGGAAGTGCAAATAACCTTTAATGGGCTTCTTTGTTTATAAAAAAATCTGCTCAGATAATTTTTTTAAAGACAGATTACCAATTGTTGGGCCAAGAGGGATGACCATTTTATTTTATTTTTTTAAAGATTTTATTTATTTATTTGACAAAGAGAGAACACAAGCAGGGGAAACAGCAGGCAGAGGGAAAGGGAGAAGCAGGCTCCCCGTGGAGCAGGGAGCCCGATGTGGGGCTCCATCCCAGGACTCTGGGATCATGACCTGAACCAAAGGCAGACGCCTAACCGACTGAGCCACCCTGGTGTCCCGGGATGACCATTTTAAAAGGTCTTGAAATCTGTGTTATATTATATCAATTTGTAATCATAGCAGCAACAGATGTAAGTGCCCTTAACTGTGCCCAGTTTCATCAGCACTGAGGTGCAATTGTTACAAAGATCCATATTATTTGGTACGAAAGATAGTTGTTTTCATTTGAATTTTTTAATTTTAAGTGTGGTTGACTTTTTCAAATATTCATTAGCAATTTATATGTAGTTTTTGTGTCTAGTTTTTCCCTATATATTTATCAGGCTGGTGTTTTCCTTATTCATTCATAGGAACTCTTTATATATGAAGCATATCAACATGGCACTGTTATACAACTCATATACTTTTAAAAAACTATTATCTTTTAATTAAAACATTTTGGACATTTAGAAATCTTTTGACTTTATGCACTCAAATTTCTGTATTTGTGTCTCTCCTGATAATTTTGTTTACTGCCTTTACTCCAGAAATTCCTTTTTCAGAGGGAGGGGACATTTGGATGAAGGAAGAATAGCTTGGGTTGGGAGGAAGACTTGGTTGGGACTTCGATCAGAGGTTGATCTTATTAGTGGAGTTCAGAGCCAGGTGTCTCCTTGCTGCTAACATGCTCAGGAACTCCCTTTACGTGCAACTTATGGTACCATTTTTCTCAGTGCGATAAGGCTTCTGCCAGGATTGGGAAGGCAGAGAGACCGTAGGCTGATAGTGAGAGACTGTGAAAGTTTGCCTAATTAAATTAATGTATAAAGAGAGGAGACACAATTTCTCCCACTTCTGCAAGGAAAGCAATTGAGATTCCCACTTGACTCTGGCATTATATCTTTAAGGAAATAATAATCCATGGAAGGACAGTCGTCTGCACTGTCCAAAGGACAGGGATGTTAAGATTTGGATGCCTGTGGAATCCAGTTGCGGGATAGATGTTTTTTTGGGAGGTAGATTCTTCATGGTGGTTTGTTAGAACTTTGGGGAAGGTTAACATCCCTTCTCCCAAGCCACTGAACTGCCCACACTCTCAACAAGGAAATTTATGATTAATAATTTGGTTTCCAAGGTATCATAATAAGCAAGGGAAGAAGTGCCTTGCACGGGGACAATGCAAAACCATTGGCATTTGGGTTTAAGTCTGAATCTCATCCCAATTTAAATAGTTTAAGTTTACCACTGGTGGGTTAATCATCTCTGGGTTTACTAAGAACATTCACCTTCTTAATTATATAGACTAAAAACCAATTCCTCAATGGCCGTTCTGCCACCGAGAGCTTTCTCTAGCCAGCAGCAAACCTTATGACTACCCCAAAGCCATTTGGAAAACAAGTGTTTTTTTGCTTTTTAAAACAAATATGTTACGTAACAAAGTATGTTAATTGATTGGGAAAAGATTCAGTATAATTTGCTAGTTCTAATGAAGTTACAAAAAGGAACAGATGTGGATGAAATGTATCTGGGTGCCATCTTGCAAACCTATAACGTCCTTTTACTGTGCAGCATTCAGGGTTTGCATTATGCAAGTACTTTTATTAACATAAATGGCATCATGCTTTCTATATTGTTCTGCAACTTCTTTCCCCACTCAATAATGCATTTTGAAGACCTTTTCCTGTTATATGTATAGATTAACTTCATTATTTTTATCTGTATGGAATATAGACTTATAATTTATTATACCACTTTTTGTTACACAATTATGTCGTGTCCAGCTTATTATAACCCCACATTGCTGCACCAAACTTTTTCATTTTTCAACATAAAATTAATATATACTTATTATATTGAAAACTTAGAAAATATAAAAGTGAAAAGAAAACTCTTTTCATTAGGTAATCACCCAATCCCCATGAGCTCAGATATTCAATACTCACGAATGAGATACCTTCCTAGAGATTAAAAAAAATCATAATTTGGTAACAACTAATTTTAACAATCAGATTATATTATGCTGTTCTGAAATAAACAAGTTAATAAATTATGCCTTAAACATATCAAGAATTTAGGTTATTTAAATTTATGATTAAAGGATTTAGAAAGCAAAGTACTTATGAATTTTACGTGACAGACAGTATTCTACATTTTAAGTTTTTTCCCGTTTCGAATAGTGTTCTTTTTATAGAGACAAAATTATCATTACTTTTAAGTCGTTCCCAAGACCCATATGGAAATTATAATAGTAATAGTCCAATTTTAAAATTGGACTTAAAAAATTATTTATACTTAGTATTTATCATATTTAGAATGACGTATCTTGGAAGTTTTACGGGTCTTCATGTTTTTATGAGAATTAAGAATGTGTTCTCAATAGAGTGTTAGTCTAAAACACGCAGTTGAACAGCATAAATTATGTGTAATTTAAGTGGCGTGATATAAAAATTAATAACCCATCTTTTATGAGCGAAATTTGTAATATTGTGGTTTTCACCAAATTTAAATTAAGATTTGCGTAATTTCAGTTGGCAAAACAAAAGAATTGTAAATTATTTTTACTCCTGCCACATGGTGGCGTCACTTCAGCTTGTAACGGAAACAACTGGACATTTCTTTGTTAGCATACTGTGTTCTACCTTTTGGTTCATGAGAATATCTGTAAGAGATATTGGTCACTTTCCCGCTGTTATTTTTCATTATGTTAGCATTAGTTAAGAGTTGGTACAAAAACTCATGCTGCAAAGTGCGCATCTAAATACATAACTTTTTTTTGGTGGGGTGAGGGGCCGAGGGAGAGAGAGAATCTTAAGCAGGCTCCATGCCCATCGACGTGGGTCTCCATTCAGGACCCTGAGATCATGACCGGAGCCGAAATCAAGAGTTGGTCACTTGGGCCACCTGGGTGGCACAGCGGTTAAGCGTCTGCCTTCGGCTCAGGGCGTGATCCTGGCGTTATGGGATCGAGCCCCACATCGGGCTCTTCCGCTATGAGCCTGCTTCTTCCTCTCCCACTCCCCCTACTTGTGTTCCCTCTCTCGCTGGCTGTCTCTTTCTCTGTCAAATAAATAAATAAAATCTTAAAAAAAAAAAAAGGAGTTGGTCACTTAACCAACTGAGCTACCCAGGCGCCCCATTAACTTTTTTTTATCCGTAACTTTAAAACAGAGGTTAGCTATAATTTGGGGCCATGAAGAAAGCCAAACGACTGCTTTGATATATTTTATTATTTATTTAAAGAGCAATTGCCCAATATTATAGATAATGCTAAGAAAATAAAGAGCAGCAGCAAAACAGAAATGTGCTACGAATTTATATATATATGGGCTCTGTAAACCAATTCTTCATTTTCCTCCATTGGGAAATCAATCCTGAATTATGCAAGATTGTAAGGAATATCTGTTTCTTATAAAATGCAAGTGACTCACACTGGGGCTTATCTTAATAATGATCTTATAAGCAAATAGTGCTGCAAGACTCCAGCGCCCTCCTTTGCTCTTTTAGTAATATTAGCGCTAAAGGAAGGTCAAACGATGTCAGGTGATTTTGATAGAAAACAATTACAAGAAAATGGGATCATTGGGGCGCCTGCATGGCTCAGTCGTTAAGCGTCTGCCTTTGGCTCAGGGCGTGATCCCGCATCAGGCTCCTCCGCTGGGAGCCTGCTTCTTCCTCTCCCACTCCCCCTGCTTGTGTTCCCTCTCTTGCTGGCTGTCTCTCTCTCCGTCAAATAAATAAATAAAATCTTTAAAAAAAAAAAAAAGAAAAGAAAAGGGGACCATCTCAAGTTGGATGCCATAAACATGTAGAACTCAGTGTACCATCAGTAGTGTGCTCACCGTTCGTGTGGCCGTGCTATGTGGATCTCATCTTTCCTGTAAGGCTTTTAGCTACTATTGATTAGCAATTGGTACAGTAGTAATAATTTAGTAAAGATTGTTTTATTAAAAGTTAAAAATATTTCTTTCAAGACTGTGCTGTTGGTGCAGAGTAAATTAATTGGATCATCAAGTGAATGGGTTAACTATTCAATACGAATTTATTTTTGAACAAAGGAAAAATAACAATGATGGAAATCATACGTAAAATCAGAAGAATCAGGCTGATAAGTAAAACCCAATACCACATACATATTTTTATCTATTCAATTCAAAACATGATTTAGTCTTAGTAAAACTTCCTGTACTATATTAAATGAAGATCTTTAAAGTTTTATTGGTTTTGAAGTTTTGTGAATGTTTAACGTGTATTTTTTTATTGTTGGCAGAAGCGTGATGAGCACATAGAGTTTAAACACCATTTTATGTTTCTACATGTTTAAATAATATTATGTTCAAAGTAGTGTAGTTAACACTGGGGTCTGTGAAAACCATTTGTCCTTTCAAGGAGATACATCTGACTCCGGTTGAGAAACTTCGCTGGCAGGTTGGGAACTCTGAGGTTCCTTTTGCAGATATTTCGCCTCTGTACTCTGGTGCTACCCCTGCGGCCAGAGTGCCTGGCAGGGCGTGTGGCTGGAGCCCGCATCATAGCGCTTAGTTGCAGGAGGCAGGTGTGGGGAGCGCTGTGTTACCGTTGCACGCCGGTAGGGGGCCAACACTCTGAGCTGGGGAGTCATGATGTGCAAGAAGAGATCGGCGTCTTTACTGAGCTGTGTTAGGAATGTCTCACTTCATCCTCCACTTCCTTCTTCTTTCTTCATTTCTCTCTTTCTCTCATTTGACGAGGTCCTGCCCAAATCACTGACAGGCAGGCTGCAGCGGGAGATCACCATCTCCCAAATCAGGCAGGTCAGCCGCAGTCACAAGATCACCAGTAAGCCCCAGGGTCTTCTCTACTTTCCTTTCTGCCCATATTCCCTGTCTTCTGAGATCTGGGATAAGGACACACACTTTAGGACTGCTGGACTGTGTGGTTAAGCTGACAACTCCGTTTCCCAGAATCCCTTTCCACGTGTAGTCCTGAGATGCCCAAAAGATGAAATCACACGTGACCTGGAAGGCAGAAGTGAACCGATTACAATTCCTCTTAGAAGGTCACTGTGGGGGCGCCTGGGTGGCTCAGTGGTTAAGCGTCTGCCTTCAGCTCAGGGCGTGATCCCGGCGTTCTGGGATCGAGCCCCACATCAGGCTCCTCCATTGGGAGCCTGCTTCTTCCTCTCCCACTCCCCCTGCTTGTGTTCCCTCTCTCTCTGGCTGTCTCTCTCTCTGTCAAATAAATAAATAAAATCTTAAAAAAAAAAAGAAAAGGAGGTCACTGTGGTCAGGTACAGGGATAGATGCAGAAGTACTCGGCAGAGCCCACGTTGTCTTCGTTCTCCTCCATTCTATGTCCAGCTGATCTTTCTGACTCTTGGCTCAGCTGACCAACAGTGACCCTGGTCCAGCACCAGCTGCTGGTGGTGGGTGCACAGAAGAGGTAGCTAGCTACAGAGTGGTAACTGACTTCATCTTGGAGTTACAGTGGTTCCGCTAACCTGGCTGACCCCTAAGTGATAACAATTATTGGCCCTCGAACTGATTTGAAGGAACAGAACCTTAAAGAGGGGAAGTTAGCATGGATTCTCTGATTTGACGAAGGTTAGCGATCCCATCGCCAACAGTAAATGGGACACTAGTCGTCCCTGACATGGGACGCCTGTAGAATAAAGGAGGAGGGTTACCAGGTAGCTGTCGCCATAGAACAATTTAGTGCAAATAAAGAGTACAAGGGCTATGGGCTGCTTCTAAGTGCCTTAGAGAAATTGGAGAAAGAAAATAATGAACTAAGGGCAATACCTTTTCAACTCAAGGTCCAGGCAAGGAGCTGGAAAGTTTCTGTGACTGTCTTGATGGAAATCCTTATTTCTCATAGCTGCAGGGTCTGATATTTCTGAAAACCAAACCCAAAGGCTAATCTGATGGGTAGCTGGATAAGACCAATTTGATTCAAGGCCTCATATGGTTAAAATTAGGGTATTGATTGGAATTGACTTAGGCTCCTGAAAACTGAGATAGGAACATGTGGGCAGACTCTGATGAAATTGAGGCCTTGCAGCCCCTCAGTCTCCTTTCTGCAGAAGCCGACTTCCTCCCTTGTCCAAGGAGTTTAGTTCCTCTCTGCTTGAAGAACCTGTGACGACCTATTGTCTGGATAATGGATAAAGGCTGAGACTCCTCGAGACACACCCTCAACATCTTCCATTGTTCCTGTATCTACAGCCAGACACAGGGCAGGCCCCATGGGGACAAGTAAAAAATAATGAGGTGTCGTACGTGCCAAGAGAATTGTAAGATCTTCCTAATTTATATTTATATGGCCAAAAGTTTATACAATTTAAAATTTTAAGTTTAAATAATTTAAAAATTTTATATAATTGCAAATTTTCATTCTTCCCTTCTCCCAAAAGACCTGCAGCCATCTACCAAGGTGATAAGGCATGAGGGAAGGGAAAATAACTAGACTTTTTGGGGATTTCTGGACACTGGCTCTGAAATGATACTAAGTCTTGGAAACCCAATATGTCACGACACTGTTTCTTTATCAAAGTAGGGGTTTATTAAGGCTGAATGACTAATGGTATTTTGGCTCAGGTCCATCTGACAGTGTATCTAGCTGGGCTCTGAACTCATCTAATGGTTATTTCCCAAGTTCTAGAATACCTAATTGAAAGAGACACACTCAACGAATAGCAGAATCACTACAAGTGTTATCTGATCTGTGGAATGAGGGCAAGTAGAAGACACGAGAACTGCCACTGTGTTCCAAAACAGTAGATCCAAAGTAGTACTGCATCCCAGAGGAACTGTAGAGACTCCAGCACAACTCCATCACCCCATATATTTGGCCCAAGTCGAAGGTGGATGGTTCTAGAAGAATGACAAAAGATTTCTGTAAACTTAATCAGATGGTGAATAGGATTGCAGCTGCTGTTCCAAATGTGGTTTCATTGTTGGATTAAATCGACAAATCCCTTGATTTGGGACTTGAAATGGAAAATAATTTTGTTGCTCTATGAACATACTAGCAGAGACTACCGGAAGCATTTTTTTTTTCACCCAGAAGGGCCAGCTGTATACCTTCATTGTTTCACTTTAAGGATCTATCAATCCTCCCCACCTTATCCGTCCTATTCCACAGCGAACTGATTGCTTCTCCACAAGACATCACACGGATCCACTACCTTGATGGACCAACTACTTTAGACACCTTGGTAAGACATATATATGCCAAAGGGCAGGACATACATTCCAGAAAAATTTAGGGTCTTGCTCCTTCGAAGAAGTTTTTTGGGTTTCCATGGTCTGGGACAAGTTGAGATATCTCTTGCTGGGTCAAGGTCAAGCTGCTACATCTGGTCTCTCCTACCATTAAGAAAGAGTCACAATACCAGCTGTGTTGCACCGGATTTTGGAGGCAATATATGCCTTATTTGGCTGTGTTGTTATTAGCCTAGACCTATGTACTGAGTGATTTGAAAGGCTTCCAGTTTTGAAAGGTGCCTAGAAAAAGAGAGCTGCCGAATTGGTTGTCCTGGTCCCCCAAATAGATGCTCTTTCACCAGAGACAAGGGTTCTGTAAAATGGTAAGTTACAGCTGCTGTGTAACCAACTACCCAAAACGGAGGTGCTTTAAAACCAACTTTTATTATCATCTCTTAGAGTGCTGTGGGTTGAGTGGGCTTAGCTCTGTGTTTCTTGTTCAAGGTCTCTCATGTTCCTTGTCAGGTGTTGGTTGGACTGCAGTCATCTGATGGCTCAGCTGGGTATGATGTCTTCTATGGCTTCCTTGCTAACATGATGGAGCTTGGGATGGGGGTGTTGTCCTGAAATTGGTGAGGGCTGACAAGGCATCTTTCTCTCATTTAGCTTCCTCACAGCATGGTGGTATGCAAGTAGCGGAACAGCTTACGTGATGGCTGCCTTCTCCCAGAATGAGTGTTCCAAGAAACCAAAACAGAAACTACAAAGCTGCTTCTGACAGAGCCTCAGTAGTCCTATGTAACATCATTTCTGCCACATTCTACTGGTTACAGTTGAGTCCAGATTTCAAGGTGAGGGGACGACACAGAGTCTGACTATTGGGAGGCACAGTTCATTGGAGGACCATCTCTGGAGACTAGCTGTCCCAGTTGCCTTGAAAACTTGCTGAATAGACAAATTTTTACCTTAATAACTATTCTCTTTACTAACAAATATTTATGAGCAACACACAGTGTGTGAGAGCCTTAAGGTAAGTAGAAGAAACAGAGAAAGCATTGTACTTATCCTCAAAGTTTGTACACTCTACCGTGAAATATTCATATTAACAGTGAGGCTTAGAGCAAGCTGGGAATCCCAGAAATGAGAATTAATGGACTGGTACTGATGGACAATGTGTGTATTACAGCTCTCTGGGGTGAAATAAATAAATTGATAATGGGCTTCTGTACATAGTTGTATCAACAATAAAATGATGGAATACTTTCCTAGCTGAAATTTTTTACAACCCAGTGATTCTTAATCTGTAACCGACTCATTCCTCATAAGACCTGCTTACCTCAAAAAATTATTTATAAGGATACATTGACTTATAGGATCGAAGGAAAGACCTCTCTGATGAGGTGGTGTTTGAGCAGTGATCTGAATGATGGGATGAAGAGAATCATTTGAAGCAAGAATATTCAAGTAAAAAAAACCCAGAGGTGGAAGCCTGCTTGGGCCATTCAAGGAACCATTCTGGGGGTTAAGAGTGACCACAGTAGAGTAAGAAAGGTGAAGGAAGATGGGAAATATTCAGTAAACTTAAGAGTGTTCTACCTGTCATGTTCTGTGTAATACTGAGGATATCAAGGTGAAAGAGACATAATTCTTGGTCTTGAGGAATTGAATATCCTAGAGGAAGCAGGAAATAAATATCTAAAAACATAAGAAGATGAATGTTATTCTGGAGGTATGTACAAATTTCAAAGAGATCCAGAGAGAGACCTTAATTTTGCCTGAAAGATCAAGGACAGCTTCAGAGGGATGTCAGGGGATCATGATGGGGAGGTGATGATGAGGTTGGAAACTCCAAACAAAGGAAAGGGTAGAGGGAAGGATGGAGACAAGAGAAGTATTCGCTCATGATATTTCCTGAATTAAGTATTTTGGTATTTCCGGGTCAACGTTAGTGAGAGATGCGTCAGGCAATGAGGTTGAATTGGTAGCTAAAGGCAAATGATGTGTGGGCTTATGCCAGGCTAACTCTAAAAAATTTTGAGTAAAATCACTAAATTTGCCTTCTATATAGGGCTGTTTAAGACAAGAAATACAGAGGCAGAAGAGCTTGGAGTAGGGGACATGAAAACATCATGAGTTTTAGGCTTGTACAGTTTATATTGCTCAAAGGTCATCTAACCAAAAGGATGCTGGAGGTACAGAGCAAAAGCAAGGTTAGAAGCATAGTCATTAGGACAGAGGTATTTGTTGTAATCAAGGTGTGGACAAAGCATTAGACTGAGGTCGGAGCCAGAAAAACAGCAGCATTTAAAGCAGGAAATAGAGGCGAATTGCCTACAGAAATCACCACGGTATCACTGACCATACAGTGTTCTAATATTTTATTTACAAGCTTAATTTCCCAAGTGGACTGTGAAATTGAAGGAAATAATTATAGCTCATCTTTTTTGTGTGTATTTGTATTCCCAGCGACTATCCCAGTGCCTTGTACATGGGATACTTAATATATGTATATTCAAATGAATGGGTGAATAATTAATTAATGAAGGACTCTACAGCTTGACATTTCCGCTCAGTGCTTCCGTCTTTTAATGTGACATTTCGTAGCAATAGTTCTTTGTGTCTTTTTACTTTTATTACTTTTTTTTATGGTACAAGGAACACACATTTACTGAAGAAAAATTAGAAAAAGGAAAGCTAAAAAAAAAATCACCCTGAATTCCACTACTAAGAATAGCTATTGTTAACATTTCATGTCTATCCTTTTAGGCCACTGCTATCAATAGAAATACAATGTGAGCCACATACATAATTACAATTTTTTATTAGCCACAGTAGAAGAAACTATAAATAAATATATAAAATTAATTGTAAAACTAGATTTTATTTAACCCAATAAACCCAAAATATCATTTCAACATTAGTCAATAAAAAAATACCAATGAGATTGTTTACATTCTTTCCTTCATACTAAGTCTTTGAGACTTGGTGTATATTTCACACTCACAGCACATCTCAGTTTGGACCAGTCACAGTCCAAGTGTTGAAGAGCCACCTGTACCTAGTGGCTATGTCTTGGACAGCACAGTTCAAGACTTTTTGATGTATATATAATGATATGGGTATACATAAAATTGTGATTCTCCCTCCACAAAATGCAGGCCCTATGAAACCTACAGTTTTGTAAGTTTTTATAATAGATGTTTAATTTTAGAACAGTTTTGGATTTACCGGAACGTTGTGAGGATGGTACACATAGTTTCCATACACCGCACACCCAGTGTCCCTTATTATTAACATCTGACAATGGCAGAGTTGCCACAATTAATAAAACAATGCATTATTCGTTTTACTAAATTATTATTAATTAAAATTCATAGTTTAGTAGACTTACTTTGATTTTACCTAATGTCCTTTGTCTCCTGCAGAATCCCGCTAGGAGACCACATTACATTTAGTTATGTCTCCTTAGGCCCCTCTTGGCTATGACAATTTCTCAGATTTTCCTTATTTTTGAAGATCTGGACAACTTTGAGGAGTATTAGTTAGATATTTTGTAGAATGGCCTTCAACTGGGATTTTTTTCTGGTAATTTCCTCATGATCAGACTGGGGTTATGGGTTTTGAGGAGGAAGACCATGGAGGTAATACCATTTCTCATCATGTCATATCAAGGGGACATGCTACCAACATGACCTATCTCTGTTGATGTTGACCGTGATCACTGGTCTAAGGCGGTATTTGTCAGGTTTTTCCACTCTAAAGGTGCTCTTTGTCACCTTTTCCATACTGTCCCTTTTGCAAGGAAGTCACTGTGTGAGGCACACACGTAAGGAGTGGGAAGTGTGGGGTGTCTACATATTTAGAATTCTTCCGCATGGGAGATTGGTCTGTTCTCCCTCATGTATTTATTCAATAATTTATATCAGTGACCCTTGGATACTCATTTTAAACTTTGGGTTATTACTCAATACTACTTGATATATTTTGTTGCTGCAATTGTTCCAGCTTTGGCCACAGCGAGCTTTCTCAGTTGATTCCTATGTCCCTTTAACCTAGCCCCATCATGGATGGTGGTGGTGCTTTTCTTTTTTTGAACACTCTAAGATGTTTCAGCCTCATCTTGCCTCAGCCCTAGAGTCAGCCATTTCTCCAAGGAGCTCTGGTTCCTTTTATTGAAAAATGGTATTCAAAACCAAGATACGAGCCTCACCTGCGTGGCTCAGTCAGTTGAGTATTTGACTCTTGATTTTGGCTCAGGTCATGATCTCAGTGTCGTAGGATCGAGCCCCCTGTTGGGCTCTGCGCTTCTGTGAGTCTGCTTTTCCCTCTGCCCCTCCCCCTGCTCATGCTCTTTTCTCTCAAATAAATAAATAAATAAATAAATAAATACATACATACATATATACATACATACATACATAAAATCTTAAAAAAAGAAGAAGAAACCAAGATATGAGATCTAGGCATGCTTAATGCTACTGTGCTATCCTCAGAAACATCAAGGTGTGAAATAGATTTTGAGAGATAGTGAGTTCAAAAGGTAGAAATGGAGGGAAACATATTGCAGGAGAGGCAAACAGCAGGAGCAGAATTTTGGATTTGGGAAAAGCACAGTGTCACAGGGAATCCAGAAGTTTTAAGCAAGCACGATTCTTTGGATGGATGCTATAGGGAGATTGATCTGGCAGCACTAAGCAAGGTGACCCAGAGCAGGAAGAGTCTGGAAAGGGAGGGAACAGCTAAATGTCCGGGGCAATAGTAGGTACAGGTGTGAGATTAGTCCCTCCTCCTTGCTACCCAGGATCATGTGGGAGGAAAGAGTTGAACAACTGATCTAATATGAAAAGTTTGAAGAGTTGTAACCTTTCTCAACTACAGCATGCCAAAAGTTTAAATTTCAAAGTATTTTATTTGGTTAATTCGTTTTACCCAATGTTGTCTTTATTGAGTTATCTTTTTTAGTTAGGTCCCTTTTGATTGCAAGTGATGGAAAACCCAACTCAAAATAATTTATAAAAAAAGAGAAAATAATTATCTTGCATTTTTGGTGTCTTCCCTCTATCCCTTTGTGCTTATGACTTGGGTGCACACTATTCCCTTCCTCCCACCAGAACTTGAGTTTCTTGGCCTAAGGACTTTCTCTTACTGCCCAGCCTGCTTGGCAGACTTAAGTGCTGGGGAATCAGCACTCATATCCCCAGGAGTTATCTTCCACCCATGACACGCGAGATTTGGGGTATCAATACCTTAGCTCCTTTGGCTCTCAAGTGGGACAAGTTGAAGCAAGTGTCTCACACTGGTTCGCAGAGATCCCTGGTAGGATGAAACTCTGCGTGCCCACAGTGGCAGCTGGCTTGAGAACACACGTGCCCTTCACTGGCTGACTTCCCTTCCTGTCATTCTTCCCAGAGCCCCTGGGATCACCTCCCAACTAAACCACTTGCACTTGAATCCTTGTCTTCTTTGGGGGAACATAAGCTAAGGCAGATGGCGTGTACAACTGGAAAGTCCCAAGTAGATCTCTAATCACTGCAGGGTCTGGAGCCTCAAACAATGTTGTGGGAGCTCAGTTCACCCTCTCTTTTCAAGATCATGCTCTTCCTTTGTGGTGGGAAGGGGGCTGCTGGCAGCTCTAGGTTTCCAGCCTCTCCTCTTACCTCCCCAGCAGTAGTCCTAAGAATTTCACATTAAGTTTTGGGTTGGGGGTTTGGGCCAGGTACCCATCCTTGGACAAATTGTTGTGGTCAAAGAGGTGAACTATGTTAATTGGCCAGGGAGCACAAGGGTGGGTTCTGCCTCATCTACACCCAGATATGGGTTGGAGGAGGCGTGGCTTGGTTACCCAGGGAAAATCCAGGTGTTGTCACCAGAAAAGGGGGATGGATGTTGGGCAGATGGAAAAGACAGATGAGTATCTCGGTCAGCTATGTCATCCTCAGGCACCAAGATTCCGAGATGACAATGTTTTTGAGGCTGGGATCTTATAACCACAACTCTTTCTTTGATACCAGATGTGGGAAGATTGTTGCTAGAACATTCATCAGCTTCCTCTCTAGACCCACCAGTGCCACCCACCGTGTCTTCTCTCTACCCTTTTCCTGTCCTGCGGGTTGTTTTCTCCTAAGCTCCTGGAACAGGTGGCTGTTTCATGCTGAGCGCAGGGGGTTTTTGTAAGGCTCTCCCTGTCACTCTTCTCACTGTGTAGTTTCTCCAACAGCACAGAAATAGACGCCTGTGTCTGAAGGCTGCAAGCCCGTGATGGTCAGCTTTAGGGATTTGCTTCCTTTCTGAAAGGACAGAGCATATCGTCCTTGCTTTTGGCTGCTGCTATCAGAAAACATGCTAATGATTTGAGCCATCTTTCCATTGGGAGGCTGGTGATACCAGTTCATCACATAGTAGTTATAGCTGAGTGTGAAGCTGCAGTCCAACATCACAGACTGTCCCTCCTCTCCACGCACTGTACTTGGAGATTGACGGACCTTGTCCGCATATCTGGATCCTGTAGAAAAGAAGAAAAACAGGACTTAGCTGCTGCCATTGCTGCCAAGAAAGCTGTCACAATGATTCAGGTTTTGACCCAGAAAACAAAGTGGGGAAAGGCACAGTCATGTTCTCTTCTAACTTCCTTCCCAAACCTCCTTCCTCGGGCCCCGGCCACAGGGTTGGTGCGCTCCTTACCAAGGTGGATGTGCATAACACAGCCAGCAGCCTGGACTGCATCCTCGGGGTCCTTCCTGCCCAAGCAATGGCTCTTATTCTGCCTGCCACCTGCCAGGCCCTTTGTAGTGTCACTGGAGCTGGGTGGCCCTGCGGTTTTGCCACTATAGAGCTGGAAGCCGGGGTTCTGCCCACGCAAGCTAAGTCACACTTCCTGCCGTCTGTGTTTGCCTCTCTTCCTCCAGGCCTCTCTTCTCTAACTGATCTGTAACATGTTGCATGCTGTTTATCATGAAAACTTGTCCAATGTAGACATAACCAAAAAGGAGAACGTAGACAATACAATCCAACCATAATCTCATCACCCAGAGATAAATACTGTTAACATTTCGCTGTATTTCTTTCAGTATTTTTAATGCAAATATGCGTACTTTCAGGGAATTGGGATCAAATTATTTTTGTTTACCGTTATGTACATGAGTGTGTCACAGGTCACTCAACTGCATGTGAAAATGTGCTGTTTACAGCTTCGCGCTACTCTGTCGTATCAGCGTGCCTGAATTTGTTTAAGCATCACTGTTTGACAACATTTTCTTTCCTCTTTGACTGGTTTAAATAAGATTCAGTGGACATTGTAAATGTAAGTCTTTGCCTTTCTGACAATTTATTTGTATGTAGCTATGTTGTTTTAAAGTTTTTAATCACGGAAAACGCAAACATCCACAAAAGAGAGAATAGTGTAATGAAACCACTCGTACTCATTGTCCAGGTTCTTCAATTACCAACTCATGGCCGATCGTGTTAGTTCTCACCCTCCTCATCCTACACACATCTGATGTCTCCCACTTCTGCTTAGTTTAAAGCAAATCCCAGACATCTTGGGGCTGTGTACTTTACTCAAGAGACACGTAATGTTGGATTGTCTTGTGTGTGTGTGTGTGTGTGTGTGTGTGTGTGTGTGTGTTGCTAGTGACTGTTCATAAACAATGACTAGATCTATTGTTTGATTAGGAGTTGGTTTGCAAAATGATAATATTCTAATGATATCATTTCTACTTCATTCATTAACTGAAATATTTCTATAAAGATAATTTTTCCTTGTCAATTACTTGATTTTTCTTTGGGGTTAAGTGTGTGATTCTTTCCATTCATTTATTAGTCTTCAAGATAATGAGCTTTTGACCTTTAGGGTGGCCAGCCATCCCTGTTTGCCTGAGATGGAGGGGATTCCTCAGGACACGGGGTTTTTCGGTACTAACCCCGAAATAGTCCCAAGCAAATCCCAGGCAACCACGGTAAATCTCCAAAAGTAATTGAGGAGGATTCTTTTATGAACTCACGGATTTAAACACACTTGGTGTGTTTCAATCTGTTGGATTCATGGTCTTTTTGATGTGGGAATTGTCCCATCTTTACCAGCAGAAATCCTTCCAGGCTGCTCCTGGTCTTTTTGATATGACCTCTGTGGTCCGTGATAGTTTTCCTAGTTTTCTGGGAGGAAGAGATATTCTAGGCTCATTTGTACACTTTCTCCCCCAGAAACGGAGTCAGCCATGTGTGATTAATGGTAAATGTGTTTTCTCTTTCCAGTTCTGATGTTTTTATTATTTTTCTGCACTCGTTAAGACATTTAGTGAAATGTAGAATAGAAAGAATAATATTGGAAATTGTTGTCTTTTTCAAATTTTTAAGGGAATGCTTTTAACATCTCACTTTGAAAACAAATTCAAAGATTCCCTTTGCCAGGTTAAGTAAGTTCCCTTTTCTTCCTAGTTTGTGGAAAGCCTTTAATTATAAATACTATAATTAGTAAAAGTGACCAAATCACTTTCCTGCATTTTTTTTATAGTTATAGAGACTTTTATAGTTAATATCTTTATGTGCGGTATGTTGCACTGATATTAAACACTCCTCATACTCCTGAAATAAATCCTAATCGATCATGGTGCACTGGTAACACTTTTTAATATCCAATGCTGGTTTGGTAAGTAAGTTTTAGGAGTAGTCATTGCTTTTCATATGTAATATTGGTCTATAATTGTCATGTACAATCTATCTGTTTATTTTTGTCATTGTGGTTCTCTTGGTCTCATAAAATGTCTTCTTGTTTTCGTTTTTCTCAGAACTCAGGTATGGAAATTATTGGTCTTGGGTTTGATGTAACTTGCCTGTGAAACCATATGTATGCATGGAGTTTTAAATTTCTTAAATTTATATATAAATTCAAGTTATCACTTTTTTCTTGTCTGTTTTGCTGGACTATAATTTTTAGAAAGTTTTACATTTTGTTCAAGTTTTCAAATTTATTTGTATGAATTTACTCCTTGCATTGTCTTATAATTATTTAAATGTTTACTATGTAGTTACAATCTTCCTTTACACAACTTTTTTCTGTCTTGCTTTTTTCCTTGACAAATTTTATCAGAGAATTGTCCATTTTCTGATTCTTTTCAAAGAACCATTTTAAAATGATTCTTTCCTTCCCTTCTTTGTCTTTATTTCTTTAATTTCAGCTCTTATTATTACTATTTTTTCCCTCCTACTTTGGTTGTATGCTCTTATTCTCTTTTAAAACTTTCTGATTGAATGTTTAGCTCATTACATTCAGTCTTTTTGTTTTGATCTAGTTTTAAGGCTATAAAATTTTCTCTGTGTACTGCTTCGGTTCATCGCACAAGTTTTAAAATGTGGGCCTTTCACAATTGTTCAGTTGTAAATATTTTAACAATTCAATTATAATTTCTTTTTTGTTTCATAAATTATTCAGGAGTGCATTTCTTTTTATTTGAAGTTGGCTTTTTAGTAATAGTATCTGACTTTGTTCACCGTAGTAAAAGAACCTGATCGGTATGACATTGATGCTTTCATACTTATTGAGATTTGCTTTCTTGTGGTCCATTATTCTATTTCTTAAGGATAAATTTCTGGATGTAGAATTGTTGAGTAAAATTATTTTATATGTATTAACAAATAACGTCTACAATGACTATACATATTGACATTTCTATAGCGTTTTCTAAGAGTTTTGTTTCATGACATAAGCATCTAATGCTTAAAAATATTATTTAATGATTGGTAGAGAAAAAAAATTATTTCCTTGTTGTTTTCATGTGCATTTTATCACTGAGGTTAGATTCTTGTCATTTTTGTATTTGTTATTTTTTTAATTTGGAAATTATTTGTGCATATCCATTGCCATTTTTTAAATTGGTATAATTTTTCTCTAATTTCTTTGTAATACTTTATTTTTTTTATTTGTTTTAAAGATTTTATTTATTTATTCGACAGGATAGAGACAGCCAGCGAGAGAGGGAATACAAGCAGGGGGAGTGGGAGAGGAAGAAGCAGGCTCCTAGCGGAGGAGCCTGATGTGGGGCTCCATCCCAGATCGCCGGGATCACGCCCTGAGCTGAAGGCAGACGCTTAACCGCTGTGCCACCCAGGAGCCCTGTGATACTTTATTTTTTTAAGGATATTAAACAGGTTTGTGCAAAAAAGATCAATGTCCCAGAGTCCACTACTGAATCTTAACTAGATAGGTAGGTGGCTGCATGTTTATTACGACAGTTCCTGAGCTCCTTGAACTAACCGTGTACCCGGTTCCTCCCAACCCCACAACTCACCATTACTTTGATACATCTTTACATTTAAACCACAAAAGCTCTGTGGCCTTTATCCAAGTCATTTCTGAGAACTATTTCAGAAGACCTTGAGATCTTGGCTGCTGCAGTTGTCATTCCAGAAGAGTCAAGGATGACATGAGTACCAACGGGCCCATGTGAAGGTTAGGGTGACCTGCTCAAGACAAAGGAACAACTTCTTCTGACCAAGTTATTCTTCTGAGTGGGGCTGTAATAAAGGATGAAACTGTTACGAAGTGAACTGTATCCAAAGAAATGATAATGAAATGGGGGAGGTTCTCACAATGAAGAGGTTTACAAGCCTGGGACTGGGTGTAAGACAGGCCTCGGGAAAATCGCACTTGTAAGAAAAGGAAAGTGTTGCTCACAGAGTTTCCCAAAGTTTAGGAGAATCTAAAAGTAATTTTGCCTTCAATGACCTCATTATTATTCAGGCTTCTAATTATCAGCCCTGGCCTTTTTTTGCCCTAAGTTCGGCCTCCGGCGTCTCACCGGTCCCCAGAGAGCGTGGGCATGTTCTCACAGTTATGAGTTGTGTTAGTGGACAGGACTGCCCCCTAGAGGCCAGACCGAGGAGCAGCCTCTTTAAAATGTCCTAGGCCAACGCTTCTCAAGGCTGGCGGCACATTAGAATAAATTGAGGAGTTTTTTAAAAAGGGCTCAGCCCTGAGCCCTAGACCACTGGGACTGTGGGGACGCATTCCAGTATCACCATATTCAAGTCTACACTTGAGTGAAAAAACAAGACCACAATGCAAGCGACCGCTCTGGAATAAATGTAAACATACACGGAAGCAGAATTACTAATGGTAGGAGAGTAAATAAGAGATGTTGGGAGATGGAAAAAGGAGATATTTTATCTGAAGGTTGACCTTATCTCCAGTCGGGGGACCTAATGCATTTTATAAAATCGAACACTGACACTTGGAATTTGAATGTGACAGATTTTTGGTGTGTATTTGTGACGTTCCCAGGAAGGTGCTCGCTTTCATTTATAAGCTGATTAGCCAAATTGGCCTCCTAATTCTTAGAACTTACTTTTCACTCAGCTTTCCCTGAGTTCTGGGTGGCTGGAATAGGAGTCAACAACTCCGAGCTATCAACTAACCCTTCACCAAGGGCTTGGATCAGCGCCAAGACTAACATTTTGAGAGTTACACTTCAACACCAGCACTAATTTAAATGGCATCTTTTCAAACCATAGACTCACACGCACAAAAATTAGGATTAAAAGGCCTTTTGAGGCTCCCCAGCCTAACTTCCTTATTTTAATGACATGGAAAAAGCCATTAGAGCATTTTAGTTTTGGCAGACAAACAAATAAAGGTACCATACTTGAATATCTTCTTCTCTATCCTGATTTTCTGACCTTCTCATACTCTGAACAAAAACTCTGAAAAGCCTCAGCCTGCACTACCTGGGGATTCTTTCTATCTCTAGTTATAGCCATAGACTTTTCTTCCCACTGTCTCTCCCTAAAAGAAGCATAGCACTGCTAGCGGTCCTATGGAGTTTCTAAGTTGTTTCTGGGAGTTTCTATTTCTGGATGTAGACACATGGTGGATGCCAAATACTTGGGAATAGATGGAGGGAGGAGAGAAACAGTGCTTGAAATACCTCTCAGGTCTGACCCCTCATGGGCTTTAAGTTACGAACTGACTCTCTGCATGGTCCTGGCTTCCTGGCGTGCATCAGAGAGGGAAGCCAGGCCATGTTTTTCTAGATAAAGCTCTATCTGCCCTATGTTCGGGGTTAACAGAAATCTGGGCTTCAAGGATATGACCATGAAGTCTTAGAAGGAAGTGAAGAACATGTTATTGGGAACTGGAGGAGGGGAATCCTGTTAGGTAGTGGTAGAAAACTTTGAAATCGCCTCCCACAATTATGCAGAAGGCTGAATGTGGTTATAGAGCTGGGGAGACGTCGAAGCCAAGTATGGAGGTGCCACTGGGTTTCTTCTTGCTGCTTATAATGAGATGAAGAGAAGAGAGATCAATTGAGGAAAGAATTGTTAAACAAAAAGGAACCAGCACTGGACGAATCTGAAAATTATCAATCTCTTCAAATGGAAAAAGAGGCTAAAATTAAGATAATGTGGCAAGAAGAAGACAACATAGTATGACTAGATATATAAACTTTTGTTAAAACTTCGGAGAGATTGAAAGGCAAGAGTATTCAGTCACACAAGGAGCTCTTTCAAGAGGTTTGGTTGTGCTTTTGGACCAAACCATGGGACTCCGAGGAAGCTTAAGGGGATGGTCTTGCAGCTGTCTGAGGAGGAGCCACAGAGGAAGGGTATCTGGAAAGGATCCTGGGTGTGGCTTTTTTTCTAAAGGAGTAAACTTCATTGGAATCCACAAGGAGACCCACGAAGTTTTTGAAAAAATTTTTTCAGCAGAAACTCTACCAACTTGTATTGAGAGAGACAGAATACAAAATAAAAGGGGGCTGTCAGACCCCTAAGACTGGCAGGAAATAGGTTGATAAAACTACTCAACTGCAAACATGTGTTACCTTTCGTGAAAGAAGAGAGATAACTCTGAGGGTGGAACTAAGAGCCAAGAGGGCACAGTTGAGAATTATTTCCAGGCTGCAAATCTAATCAAGGAACTCTTAACATTTGTCCAGCTGGACTTCAGTCAGTCCTTTTTACCCTTCATTTCGTCCGTCCTCTTTTGGACCCAAATGTCTACAGCTATTATCTTATGCCTTCCTGGTCATGTCTGTCCTAACATTGTTATCCGGGTGTTGGGGAGCAAATCACTTTTTTCACAGCTTGACAGATGGAGAGGGATTGTGCCCTAGGAGCTGTACCTTACAGATCACACCCAGGACCTGCACTTGAACACGGACATAATTTAGATGATGAGATTTTGTCTATGAGCCGATGCGGTATGGGATGAGACTCTTGAGATCTTTGTGTGTGTGTGTGAATGTAGTTTGCAAGTAGGAGGGATAGGAAACTTTGGGGGTCAGATGGTGGACTGTGGTAGAGAGATAAATCCCTGTCTCCCAGCATCCATGCCCTGGACAATCCCCACTCCTGAGTGTGGGAGGGGCCTGTGAGTAGCTTCTAACCAAAACCATATGCAAAGGTGATAGATCACCCCCTGTTTTATGTTATATTAGAAAAGTTTCTGTCTCAGCCGACTAGGATGAGAGATTCTCCTTGTTGGTTTGATGATATAAGCAGCCATGTTGGAAAAGCCCAAAGGAACTGCAGGAGACTGCTAGGAACTCTGGGCAGCCTCTAGGGAATAAGTGGGGGGGGGGGGGACATTCAGGTGACAGCTGGCAAAAAGGCTGGCTCCTCAGTCATGCAGTTGCAAGGAAATGGATTGTGCCCCAAACCTGAATGAGCGTGGCAGTGGATTCTTCCATAGTCAAGCCTTTAGATGAAAAATGCGTCCCTACCAAAACCTTGACTGCAGTCTTGTGATACGCTGTGCAGAGGACCAGCGAGGCTGTGCCTGGACTCCTGACCCGCGGGACTGTGAGATAATAAATGTGTGCTGTTTTGGTTTGGATGTGGTGTCACACCGATTTCCAAAAAAGTTGCATAAGAAAAGCAAGGTTGCTTAACTTCAGATCATGTCACACCACATTTGTTGTTGTCCTCAGATCGAATTCCATCACCCCTCCTGGAAAAATTAGAGAAAATGCCCTGGGATTTTCAGATTGGCACTCTCAAGGTCCATATGGGTTTTGCTAAAAAAGTGGCAATGGCAGATGCAGATGATATGTTTTATGCTGGGGTGCTAACTCCAGGAACATGATAATGAGCTGCTGAGCTGAACGGAAATTTAGAAGCTGGCTGGACCTGAGAAGTTCAAGTCACTAACTAGATATCCACCCATACGTATTCTGATCTCTGGCCATTTAGCACAGCTCTCTAGAGTACCATTATAAAGAGAACACTGGGGGCCATGAAAATCAACTAATGGTGCTCTATTCTTCTGACAATACAATTTTCCTGGAAGATACAGTGCAAACGCATACCATCTTATCTCAGGGAGAGTGACATTAGAGGTGTGGTGGATTGGCACCGATCTGAGCTAACATTCCCCGTGGCGTAGTGTCATTCACGGGACCGTGTGATCGATGTGTTCATATGTCTCTGTTGGGTGGAAACTCCTTTCCCCTTGTTCTGTGTTTGCCAGCAGTAGAATGTTCATTAGTGTAAAAATTCTGACTTTTCTCCACCCCCTCACTCACTGCTTCCCGGGGAGGGAAAAGCATTTCCTGATTACCCTATGTAAATTGCACTCTTCAATCTCCTCTCAGCCTCCTGTTTATTGCTTTCATAACACTCATCCCAATTTGCATATATATTTGTTTATGTATCTGTTTATCCTATCTTTCCTGTTAGACAATATGGGACCTGTTGTCGGGTATATTTTTCCTCTAGCATTATATCTTTGCAATCTAACACAGTGCCTGCGACCTGTCCACTGATAAATGCAATCTAAAGCAGCACGATTGTTCTGAGGTTTTAGAGTGGGCAAGGATGAGGGACATAATCTTCAGAGAGGTATGCGCCAGGGGTTCTGTACTAAAAAATGGGGAGTAGAGAGTCCTTGAGGCAAATGGAGTGGTCTGAGTGTGAAAGTGGGAACACACTGTGTTTTCAGGGAAAGCCTACTCTCAGGAGGGATCCTGGGACAGTTCGGAGGAGAGAGACCATCCGGAAGACTGGTCTGGCCCACTAGCAGGACCTCAGGGTTCCGGGTGCGTGAGGGGCCTGGGGGACTGCAGGAAAGCCAGCAGAGGGGAACAGCTGTCTTAACTGCTTGTCCCAGCCCACTCTCCTTCCTGCGTGATAGGGGAGAGGTAGGGACGAAGTCAGAAATATTCCATTTGAGACATCCAACCAAGCTAGACGGCTTGGCTTGGTTTCTGGGTTCTGCAGGGAGGCAAAGCTCAGACAGCTGGCCGTTTTTTAAAACATGACTTGCTTTGTTTTGAGCAAATACTATTTTCATCTGCTGCCCAGTTACCTCCGGGATTAGACTCAGGGAGGAGAATGCTGCCCAGAAGCAGGTCTGGGCACCATGACTGTCTCCATTCTCTGGGCCCCACTGGGGGAATGTTTTCCAAATATAATCAGCAGTTTCCTTCCAGGCCCCAGAGGACCAACCACTCACAATTGCTCTTTCCCAGTGTCTTCCTGTGCGTGCGTGCGTGCGTGCGTGCGTGCGTGTGTGTGTGTGTGTATTGGCATCTCCAGGCTCCTGCAGCCCGGGCTTTTTTTTGCCACCATTCTGTTCTCGTGCCCTCTCGGGAAGCACAGTAATACAGGTCCCTGGCCAGGACTGTGAGCTGATGAGGTTGACGAATTTAGCCTCTTCTTGGAAGTTCACTGACTAGCATCCATTTGTCAAATAATCATTCTAATTATGCAGAAGAATAAGATAAATCTTCCACCTACTGGGAAGCTGTTTGTAACATTCGAATCTTAATCAATAACACAGATAGTGTTCTTCTAGACTAGAATCGTAGCTCCTCTCCTGCACAGATGTTGTTGGAGTTAATGGCCCTTGGAGCCTATCTGGGACCTCTGGGTCAGAGAAGAGAGCAGAGGACTCTCCTGATGGGCTTCCTAGGGACTCCAGGTAGGTGTCAGGTAGCATTGGTTCAATTTCCCATGTTTCCATCAGAAGAGCTCTCCAATAAATTCTGGTACCAGTAACTTGGGTACTAGGGCAGGCTTCCCAGGGTAAGGGCATAAGCCTCTGTAAGACCGCCCTCACTTCAGACATGAATTGCTAGTTCCAGGTCCCCAGGCCACCCTCATTTCTGACAAGCTGGCTACACTTTGGAGAGTCCCATAGTCCCTCAAGTTTGATAGTCCTAGAGAATGACTCACAAAATTCAGGAAAGTGCTACACTTCTGATTAGTTTTATTATAGCAAAAGGATAAGAATCACAATCAGCTAATGGAAGAGGTGCATAGGGTGACATCTGTGAGGGTTCTAAACATGAAACTTCAGTCATCCTTCCCCTGTGCAGACCTGGATTGTGTTATTTCCTCCTGACCACGATGTGTGACATGCACAGGGAAGCTCACATGAGCCTTTAGTGTCCAGAGGTTCAGAGTTTTTATTAGGACTTGATCATACATATTGCTCATGTGCCTGACCTTTAGCTTTATAGCTCCTCCCGAAAGTTCTGGATAATACCTTTCGTCTTTGGTTCCTCTGGAGGTCTAGAAACTCAAAAGCCTTGTTTCAAAGCCCTCATCATAAATCACATTGTTAGACAGAGGGTGGCCAAAGCCCTTAGGCAAACAAGGATACTCCCTATGAGGCAGAACTTTCCAAGGCCTTGAGATCATCTCCCAGGGGCTGAGGATAAAGGCCAGACTTCTCTTTGGGAAAGTTAATTCATTATAGAGGCCCCAAACCACTGGCAAATATAACCTCCCTGCATTCCTGAGGCTGCAGAGCCTGAGATGTGACCTGGTCCCAGCTGAGGCCATCCCTAACTGGGAAGAAGAACATCATCAGGTCCAGACTGGAACAACTGGGTGGGCCTTCCACTGTGGACAGTCTCCCCTCTGCTGGGGATACTGACCGGTCACATTCAGAGTCCCTAGAGCTATTTGGCACTACTGTCCCTGAAGAGGAAATGGGGTTTCTGGACGGACAGGCTACCAGCTCATCTTGTCAAACCCTTGCCTATTGATCTGTTTTCTTGTTTCCACTTTTACACTTTCAGACCTGTCTCTAAAAGGACAGTCGCACATTCTCCAGGCCAAGGCTTGACTGTGCTGCAGGGTGAATGAGAACCGAGGGTCACTGGTTCCACAAGTATGGGGGTCCCAGCATGTGCAGATGCTTGTGCTGAGCCCTGGAGGTACTGTAAATAAGAGACACGTGATCGCTGAGCTCATACAGCTTAGATCTGGTCTGGTGGGTGGAGAGCCACCCAAGAGGATTCCCACCAGAAGTGATGTCTAAGTTAGGGTCTAACGATGGTTTTGAGTACATGGTGTGTGTACTTTGGTGGCAGGCGGGGAGTGGCAGGTGCTGGTTAGAGGGAGAAGGTACCAGGCAGAGGAAGTAAATGCGAGAAGGGTCAGCGATCATCTGTGGGCTTCTGGACTTGCCTGTGTCTTGAGCTGCCCAAGCAGGGCTCTGCCAACACCCCAAACGCCTGTTGGTTTCCAACAGGGGTCTTGCTAGAGGAGGCCCTTGAGGTGTGAGCTGGCTCTTTCCTCACAGGCTGGCTTCAGGCTACTCTCTGTTTCTAGATACGGGCATGGCTCCACCATCCTTCATTTAACTTCCTGCACCCAGCTCTGAGCCCACAGCCACTCTGACTTAATTTTTTACCTACATAAACCCCTTTTAGAGGTCCTCCCGCACTGGCTTTCAGAAGGATGACTAGAGACAATAGAAATATATCCATTGGTACTGTAAATGGTACCCCATTTTTATTTAGCAAGTGTCTTGATTGAAAAGTATCTTCTTGTTGGCTGAATTATTTCCCTATTATCTCGTAGGTGTTGTATTTCATCCCCAAAACATGAGAGCTCAGCACAGTCCAGAACCTTGTTCTACCACCCCATTTCTTCTCTTCTTTTAGAAACACATAGATAACCATTAAGAGTGCTTAGAAAATGAGTCTTGAATGTGGGGTTTTCTGCTACATTACAAATGGAAATCAGAGGGAAAGCAGGCAGGGCATAGACATTTCTCATTCCTCTCCTCCCACTCTTCACACTCAACTAATAAATGCATTTCTTTTTTCCCTAAGAGAATAGAAGCAACCAGAGTGCACCTTCTTCACCTGCTTGCTCCAAGTCTGCTGACCCCACCGCAGGTGAAGCTGTGGTCTCTGCCTTGCCTTCTGTTTAATGGATGAATCCTCCCTGCTCATTGTAAGGCCGACTCCTCCATTTACGTGCTGGCCCCTGTCACCTTTGCCAACTCAAGGACTTTGTAATGTTAGGTTCTCCCTCTGCATTATCAATTTCTCCCTGATGGATCATTCCAGTCGGTATATATAAATAGCCAATCCTGCCACTGATGTTGTCTCATACCCCCCCTAAAATGTCTTCTGCTTGGCAGATTTTAATGCGGTATCATGGGGAAGGTAAAAAAAAAAATGGGTGTTCTTATATTTTCTCACCTATTTCTCTGTTATGTCCCTCTTCTCCCTCTCTCAGGACTCTTTAAAAATATTTATAGTATGTTGTTTTATTCTGACTTCAAAGGAATGCATATTCATTCTATATATTGGGAAAACACAGGAAAAAATATGAAGAAAATAAAACTCACCTTCTAAATCAAACATGCAGAGATAAGCTTCGGTGACTTGTGTATTAGCTTTATATATGTGCATTTACAGAATTATAACAATGGGGCATATTCACTTGTATTTATTGTATTTTTTTTCTCAACAGCTAGAGTATTTTCAGATTATTAATATGGCTTTAATGGCTGCATTTGGAGAGAAATTGTCATGATTTATTTAACCATTCCACAACTGGTAGATATTTATATTTTTCCAACTTTTGACATAATAAAAAGTATACAATGAAATACTTCTGTATAATTATTGATGCACATTTAGATTAATTCCTATGAATTAAATTTGCAGGAGTAGAATTAATGAGACAAGCACATAAACTCTCTCTTTCTCTCTCTCTGTCCCTCGCAGCAAAGCTCAGAATCCAAAGTACATGGTCTTTCCACCGCTGGACCTCTGTGTCTTCAATCAGAAGACTTCAGGTTTGGGGCGCCTGGGTGGCTCAGTCGTTAATCGTCTGCCTTTGGCTCAGGGCTTGATTCCGGAGTTCCGGGATCGAGTCCCACATCGGGCTCCTCCGCTGGGAGCCTGCTTCTTCCTCTCCCATTCCTTGCTGTGTTCCCTCTCTCGCTGGCTGTCTCTCTGTCACATAAATAAATAAAATCTTTAAAAAAGAAAAAAGACTTCAGGTTTTCCAAAGCACTTCTTAGCCCTTCACTTCAACGTTGGTTACTATAATTTTTCTTAAAAATCTAAATCCCTAAATTACAAAAATGATTCACGCTGGCTGTTACCATCATATAATACAGAGATGGGTGGGAGAAAAAGTCAGCCTCTCCATCCTCCTCCTCTCCTGCCAAGCCCACCCTTCTGAGGCAAGCAGGGGTGCATGGCCACACGTGCCTTACTGTATAGGCTTTTAAGTGTATAGGTTTTCTTTTGTTTTTCTCTTGCAGAAAATGGATTTTTACTATAAGCACTATTGGTCGGCTTTTCTTCTCCAATAAATATATCATAAACATCCTCCCAGGCCAATGCATATCATTATAACATATTCTTTCTAATGGCGACTTTACAATCATGATATCCTAGATTTAGTTGCTATTTCTGGGTCAGCAATGTAAGTGGAACTCAACTGGGTATTTCTTTTAGTCTTAGCTGGACTCCCTCGTACATCTGAAGTCCACTGTGATTGGCTACAGGTCGATTTGCTGATCTTGGCTGGGCTCTCCCACGTGTCCAGGGCCTCAGTGGCAACTGGGCTGACATGGCTGTGGTCCACATGGTCTCATCCTCTAGGAGGTTAGCCTGGCCTTACTCACATAGCAAAAGCAGAGGTCTCAAGAGAGCAGGCAGGATAGTCTCATGCAGGCAAGGTCTCATAAGGTGTAGGCTCAGAATTTGTACACCGTCACTTCTGCCACATTCTGTTGGCCAAAGCAAATCCTAAGTGCAGCCCAGATTTAAGAGATGGAGAGATAGCATCGACCTCTTCAAGGAAGAGCAGCCAAGTTGCAAAGAGCATGGATTCAGGGAGGCACATGCCATTGTGTCCTTTTCTGCCATCCATCACACATGCGCGTTCCATTGTTTAGCCCGCGTCTACCACCGATGAGCATTCAGGTCACCGATATTAACCTTCTTAAGGATTTTGGTAAATATTAGCATCTAAGAAATTTGTACTAGTTTATATGTTAGTCAGCAGTGTATGACAGTGTGTCTTACCACCCCTCAGTATTCTAGGAAGGACCCGTTCCCCCCAACCCCCATCAATTTGTTGTAAAAATATGCTACGTCTCATTATTTGATTTTGTATTTTGTTAATTGTCTGTGGGGTTGAATTTATTTTCAAAATCTTATTAATCCCTTCTATTGTTTCTTTAGCGAATTGACTTTTTCATGACTTTCATCCACGTTTCTATTGAGGTGTGAAATTTTCATATTTGTTCATAAATGTTTTTTATTTTTTACGACATAAACCTATCTGTTTTAAAAGGACAAGGACTCAGATTATTCAGCAGGCCAATTTTATCTGTCACCAGTTTTAGGGTAACCAGAAACTGAGTCCTTCTTAGCACCCTGGCTCTTTTTTTTTTTTTTAAAGATTTTATTTATTTATTCAACAGAGAGAGAGACAGCCAGCGAGAGAGGGAACACAAGCAGGGGAAGTGGGAGATGAAGAAGCAGGCTCATAGCAGAGGAGCCTGATGTGGGGCTGAATCCCATAATGCTGGGATCACGCCCTGAGCCGAAGGCAGACGCTTAACCGCTGTGCCACCCAGGCGCCCCTTTTAGCGCCCTGGCTCTTTGAGCAGAATTATGCTCAGAAAAAAAAAAAAAAAGAATTATGCTCAGGTTATGCTGAGAACAAATTCCAGCAGAACTCTGCCATACCCATTCTTCTCCAAGAAGTCTTTCCTTTAGTTTTCACGAATAACATTCCATTTTCTTCTTCATCTTCTTTTTTAACAAGTAGAAGCCTATAAATTTTTTTAAAAAACAATAAAGAAGTTTAGAAATGCCAAGGAGTAGAGCCAAGATACTTCATCTCTTCATGACATTTGAGGGAAGTAGATTCAATTCAATTAATTTATCAAGAATTGTCTATAAGCAAGACACAGAGCTCGACGCTGCTGGTGTCGAAATATGAATCAGACAAAGTTACTGCTGTGGGGAATTCGGAGCCTAGTATATAGCTCATGTTACTGAAGAGCTGTTAAGACTCAGAATCCACAAGCATACCAGGCATTACCCGTGGACTGAGTAAACTTCGACAACAGCACTCTCATTCATTAGCAGCATTCGTGAGTAGCTACTCTTTACTGAGTGCTTTCACTGTGTCAGGCACGGTGATGAGTTCGTTTTATTTTCATTTTATTTTTACTTACTTTATTTTTAAAAAAAGATTATTTATGTATTTGAGAGAGAGGGAGCATGAGCAGGGTGAGGGGAAGAGGGAGAAGCACACTCCCCACTGAGGAGGGACCCTGATATGGGGCTTGATCCCAGGACTCCGGGATCATGACCTGAGCCAAAAGCAGACACTTAACTGACTGAGCCACCCAGGTGCCCCCATTTATTTTTTTTTAAAGACTTATTTATTTGTTTGAGAGAGAGAAAGAGAGAGAGTAGGGGCAGAGGGAGAGAATCTCGAGCAGGATCCACGCTCAGTGGGGCTCGATCCCACGACCTATGAGATCATGACCTGAGCTGAAATCACAAGTCAGATTCTTAACCAACTGAACCACCCAGGTGCTCTGAGAAGTTTGTTTTATACATATTTGTCCTTCTAGGTTAAAAATTCACATGGATGTATTGTGGTTAGTGAAAAACAAACACATTTATTTAAAAGTATTACTGTATTCATAATATTATTTTTTAATCAGTGGATATTGAAAATCCATTACTATCTGCAAAAATTTTTGGATGTAAAAAGGAGGTCTCCATGTTTACAAAGGTGGAGGGGCACCCAGCAATAAATGGAGCTTGGGACAGAACCTCTCTTACTGAGGATTGACATAAGAATAAAAGTGTGATTGACGGAGGGTAAGTTTCAGGAATTCAGATACTGACACGTCAAGCTTATTCTCCGTTTCCGGCCCGGAACTTGAACCTATCACATAGTCTTCATTTTTGCACCCAGTGTTAGTTCCCAGTCCTGGTAGGAGGAGCAGATTTCCCACTGGGGGACCATGGGTCTTTTCTGGAGGCTGCTTTGGGGTATCTGGTGGCTCACTCAGTTTGTGTGGGCTCTTCTGGACATTTAGTGAGGGTTGGGTAGGAGCTAAGAGCCAAGCCAAAAGTGAGTATGAGAGGAAGGAGCACATCTGGGTATCTGCTAATCACCTTGTCCCAGTGGGAAAACAGTCCTGGTCATCCTTGTTGGCCCTCCCTCCTTTCCTCCTTGCCCTTTGCTCGCCCAGGCCTGGGACTCTAGGCCACAGGAAACCACTCAAGCCGTCGTGGACCTAAGTACTCCTGATGCCTTAGTTCTCCGCCACATCCTCCACATCTCCTCATCCTGGTGGAGTCGGAGAGTTTAGGAAAAGGACACATTACATTGTTCCACACAGTGGAAGGCAAGAAGGGAACAGCGTTGACTTTTCTTCCCCATCACCATCACGCTTTCAGAGTCCTGTAAGAGTTCCTTGCAGAAGACAATGATAGATATGACTTTTGGAAAGTTTCTTCATGCAACTATTGAACATGAACAAGGATATTTTTTCCCTCCTTTATGGGTTTTCAAGTGCATTTGAAGTTGAGAAAACACTGAATACATCCAAAAGCAAGTTGAACGCTTTCAGACAGAAGATGCTGTTGTCATCTCAAAAAAAGAAATTGCAATGTGATTTGAAGTAAATCTGTTAGAATCATCTTATTTTTTTTTTTTTAAAGATTTTATTTATTTATTTTGACAGCGAGACAGCCAGCGAGAGAGGGAACACAGCAGGGGAGTGGGAGAGGGAGAAGCAGGCTCCCAGCGGAGGAGCCCGATGTGGGGCTCGATCCCAGGACTCCGGGATCATGCCCTGAGCCTAAGGCAGACGCTCAACGACTGCGCTACCCAGGCGCCCCAGAATCATCTTATTTTTTTAAAATTTATTTTTACAGTGAGAAATGCCTTTAGCTATGTTACAAAATTTTGGTGAGTCTGCTCAGTCCTTCTACATTGATTGAAGAAATTTGACCTAAATCAGCAATGCTACGTTTAGTGTTTGCTGATCACTGGCCGGTGAGTCGGGACAGCCTCCCACGGTAAACGGAGTTTACAATTACAATAATCAGTGTTTCCTAACATCTCACCAGTGAGGTTTCTGTAACAAACATTCCTAGTTAAGAGTTCTTAGAAACATTAGGATGATATTTTCAATATTAGAGGAAAAGCTCTTTGTTCTTTATAGGAAAGTTCTTTGCTCTTCTCGGTGAACAGATAAGCAAAACCCTTTGTTATCAATATAAAGTACAAAGCACGGATTTTGCTTACATTTTATAGTCATTGGTATATAACTATGCATTAACTGCTTCTCTCATCTACCTATATGCAAATAATAATTAGCATTCATTGAACACTTATTATGCGCCAGGTTCTAGGAACCCTATGAGGTACGTGTTATTTACTATCCCAATTCTTCCAAAAGATCGAAGCAAGAAGTGGAAAAATTTGTTCAAGGTCAGAACTAAAATATGAAAGATCTGAATGCAGATAGTCTGTACCTAGAGCCTGTGTTTCTTATCTCTCTCCTATGCTATAAATTTGTTCCACTAAACAAAAGCTTATTGTTAACCCAGAGTTTTTCGGTCTCAAAAGTCATGGTGTTGATAATTTCTTAACATTTCTGTCAAATTTCTTTCTTTCTTTCTTTCTTTCTTTCTTCTTTCTTTCTTTCTTTCCTTCTTTCTTTCAGTATTTAGTTTTAACTTGACTTTTAAACGGGGTCAAATCAAGGATGTTTTGGGCTCATAAAAATTCATTTCCACAAAGAGCTGCTGGAAGAAAATATACATCTGTTCACTGAGACATTATTTCAAAACTTCCAGAATATGTGCAGGCTGGGTCTTTTCAACACTTCACTAAAACATAACTCAGTGTGATGAGATCAACAAGGAGCTTACATATTAGTAGGTGACAACAGGGAATAAAAAAAGACGCCATTTTCCTATTAAGCTGTTCTGTACTTGGGCTTGGTGACACCTGCTGATTAATGATCTCCTGCTGGCGTGGCCTATTCAGCAAAAGGACCGACACAGATGTGTACAAACAACGCGGGGAATGGGGACGTCCAATCTCTTTTTGAAATAATGCAGTTTTGGGGTTAGATTTATGATGTTTTTAATTGGCCACAGTGGCTCCTAGGAGGTTTCTAAGAAGGTGGAGAAGGAGTGTTTGCTAGGCCTTGAAAGTCAATTGTTCAGAAATTTCAAAACATATGCTGGTCAATGGGTTTGCTGTCAAAACAGAGAAGATGGATAGAGAGGAGGACATTTCTTTAGAAAGCAGCATGCAGTCCTAGCCTTTGAGTGCCCTTAAGGGAGACCAGTTTGCAAGGCTGGTATTTACTCTTTCATTTGGCTTAGCTGTGGCATTTACACAGTAATGTTTTCAGTTTAACTTGGGAATGTTATTTTAAGTCCTATACATGCTGCATATAAAAGTGTCCAAATGAATTATCTTATGTGTTTACTGTTTTTCAATGTTTGTTTATGTGCCTCTTTGAAAGGACTGCTTGCCAATCACCCCCTTCATTCTTTTCACTGTCAGCAGGGTCCCCTAACAGGGAATATGTCTTCCCTCCCCCCCCCCCCCGTCTCTAGTAACAAATCCTCATATTTCAGGGTGATACCAAATTCCATACTAACCCAAACTATTTCCTTTAGTAAGTATTCAGGATACTGGTTTTTTAGCTGTAGTGTTTTGGTTTCCTGGTCTTAGAAAGAGCACATAACTTTTGGTAGGCCCTGGAGCGGGCGGGGGCGGGGGGGATGTAATACACTTGAAAGCCATTTGTTATTTTTGTAGGAGCGGAGAAGATACTGAATATGGCTGATCTGATCAATAGAGATGTCGTGGCTAAACATTTTGCCATTGACCCAGATATACAAAACAGGACAGCTTTCTTTTCTATAACAACTGAATTTCTAATTCCAGCAACCATTTGCCTGGTATCCGAAAACCTATATTAAGCAAATAGAAGGTTTTCACAATTAAATCCTAATTTTTGAAATCTGGTCAGGATTTTCTCCACCAGTTCGAGTCGCCCCCAGCTCCCACCTTCTTGGAATGACAGAAGTTCTGGAGGGTTTAATGATCCTGGCATTGCTTGGGGGCACCCGGCCCCACTGGCATGTGGGTGCAGTGCATTGGGTCATCCGTCCAGGTGCCTGAGTCCCTGTAGGTTTCTGGTTGTTGATCCACATGTTCCATGTCCTTTTTATCATAAAATTGAGGCCACTCCAGATTCACTGAGGCTCTCTGAGTTATTTTCCATGCTTTTTGTGTACGTGTGAAAATTCATCTGCCATAACATCAGTCTAGCAGAAGCAGGCTGTCTTGGGTTCTCTGAGCCCTTTGGCACTACTGCACAGCCATCTCTGGAAACTTACAAGGATATTGTCACCAAGGCATTCTGATAGGAACTGGTTGTAAGTCTTCTACTCTCAGATTCCTACAAACTTCCTTGGGGCTCCATGACTGCCCCTTCTACCCATTGGCGGGAGATGGGTAAGGAGGTAGGGCACAGAGATTGTCGCCAATGTCTTACTTCTTGCTTTTGTCTCCATCACCCTTAGCAATTTCCACAGATCAGAAAGTTTGCATTAAATCTAGAGCTGCATTTAATTGGTCTTTGTATCAATCTAGATTCCCAGAGATCGTTCTAAGGCATAGATTTTTTTTTAACTCAAAATACATAACCCTAACTCAAACCCCTTTCTTTCATTATACTGTTTCTAGAGAAAGTTTCCAAATTTTATTTTGAAGTTTGAAAGCAAAGAATTTACTTATTCTTTTTTCTTTTGTGCTCATCGTGTTCTCCCTCCTCCAGTACGAGAAGTCAGGACTTCCTGCCTAACACGAAAGGGATCAAAGGGCAAAAGGGGGTTATCAGAAATAAAATACGCATCTGCTCATATGCAAATCTTACTTTGTCACAAAGACAATTAGGATTGGAATTAAGATAACCAGTTTATTAACACCTTTCTATAAGATCAGAGAAAATATCAGTGATTACCTACTGAGAAACCATATGGGGGCACTGGTAAGAGCATGAATTAAGGAGTCAGATGGTTTGGATTCAAATCCTGGGAGGATGTAACCTAGGGCAAGTTATTTAGCCTCCTTCTGCCTCCCTTTCTACAAACTGGGCTGATAACGTGGGTCGTTCTGAGAATTAAATTAGTTAATATACGTAGAACATTCAGAACAAAAACTTTCTATAGTAAACGCTTAACAAATACTAATTATTATTATTATTAGACATTGCCAACGCATGTGTTGAGAACATTTAAAAGTAATTACCTCATATATACACGTGTTCCAAACAACATGCACAGACATTTACTTCCATTTCCAGCTGCTTTGCCCATACTGTCAACTTAACTTTTTTTCCCTCTCTGTTGTTATAACTGATTGGTTGCTTAAGAATCAGAGAGATACACCCTATTTTACCCACATGGAATTGCTCCATGCAAAACGTAGCCACTCAGAGTTGGTCACACAGTGAGGCTGAGGGCATAGACCTCCGGACTGACAAGTCTACCCAGAACTGGTGACCCCGATTGCAAGGAGTTAGGAGTCAACTATAAAGCTAAAGGAAAGCATCTACGCAAGTCCGTCCTTACTTCTGACAACTACACATTTAGGAGTTTCCAAAAACTGCCTTAGGTTCCAGAATTCACTAGAAAAACTCACAGGATTCTTTGAAATGTATGATACTCATGGTTACTTTTATTACCAGAAAAGAATATGTTGAAACATCCAAGGTAAAAGATGCATGGGAAAGTCTGGAAGAGTTCCAATTCGAAGTTTCTGCTGTCCTCAGAGGCAGGTTACCCTCTCAATATCAATATGTGATAAATAGTCACAGAGTATTGCCAACTCAGGAGGCTTCCCTGAGCTTCGGTGTCCCAAATTTCTATTGGGACGTCGTTATGTAGGGATGATTGATTGATTGCCTACGTGGTTGACCTCAGTCTCAGGGTTAATGGATATTGTGTAACCCAAAGCCTCCACCATAAATGATACGCTCGGTCTTTTTGGTGCACGGTCAACTCCTTACCCTGAGACTCTTGGGTGACACCAGTCCCATGCTGAGTCGTCCTGTTAGCAGAAACTAACGGGTGTGATCCAAGAGGCCCACCATTTATGACAGATACTCCTATGATTCGGTAAAATCCAAGAATTTATAAGTTATGTCCCAAGAGCTGGGACGAACTCCTGTCTTCAGGCAAAGCATACTTACTGCACTTACTTCCCACACTTAGTGGAGCGGTAAGCAAATCTCATTGCCAGTGATCCAAGTTTTCCCACCGTCTCTCAGGGCCTGGCCCATTTGGGTCTCTCATCTGAGCCTGGTTCAAGTTTGGAGATGGGCCATCAAATGTTACTGTGTCCACTCTCCATACAAACATACTCTCTGTGGTTTTCCATGTTGACATTTACTTGTAGGTGAATTCTCCTTAAAGTCTTTATTTTTTATCTTCACTCATATTGAACTACAATCTCACTCCCAGAAGCACTGTTTTGTGTGCTTCCAAGCCTCTTTGGGCATTTGAATATTTGAGTTAATGGATGTGTCCCTGCGAGCATCTGTAGTATGCAACAGTCCAGGGCAGAGTAAGATAGATGCCTGGTGGCTCAGATTCATTCATTCATCAGCCATCCCATTCCTTCGTGGCAGGCACTAGTCTGAACATGGGCCATTCACGGAACTGAGAGGTTAATGGGAAAGACAGATATTTATTACACAGATAATCACACAGAAATACATAGAAATTGTTATAAGGCCTATAAAGTCAAATCTGTGTTACTATTTCATAGAAATTACAGGGTTCTTTGAAACAATAAAACAGAGGGAACAAATTTAGATTGGGGGCAGGAAAGTGCTCATCGAGGAAGTGACATTTAATTCAAGATTTAAAGAATGGGTACAGATTAGCTAAGTGACAGGAAACTGATTTGATAGGAGCTGGTAAGAAAGACATGAAGTAAGCTTTAAATTTAGTCTTGGACCTGCCTCCCCACTCCCACCACATGAGGAAAATGTTCCTTAGTTTAAATTGAAATTCAAAGATCCTTTGTATCTGAGATCCTGACTGACTCTGGGGGGTCAGGAAGAAATAGAATGACGATATTTAGTGAGGTGGTGAAGAAACACTGCAAGAAGAGAAGGCTGTAGAAAGTTTTCTGTTTGTCTCATTCCCACATTGGTAGCATTGAAGGCTCTTTGTAATGTTCAGGGGGTTGGTTCCTGTGGAGTCTAGCTTCTGAGATCTACTGTGCATTCATTCCATGACATATCCTGGGCCAACCATCAAAGTCGACTTTTTTCCCATGCATAGCCACAGTTCTGCCCGGGAAAGGAACCGGAAATCCTTGTAAAGTATTATGAACTGTTCCTTGTTGGGAGGAGTCGAGTGTGCCCCGGTGAAACAGTGAAAAAGCTCTTATACTCAACGTGAAGTATGTTGGAATGAAAGCCATGATGGGCCTCGGACTAAACACTGTGAGACGTCTGCGTGATAAATGACAAGAAAGAAAGAGTAATTGGCTTTACTTTGGCTGAGCAGCTGAGGATTTGGGGAGGGATATTAGATGACTCACAGAATCATCATGCAAGTTGGAGAAACTCTGGGCCTGACTTCTAGGAGCGATGACCAGAGCCACTCATCCAGCTGGCCTGGTAAAGAGGCCAACCCCCCTCCCCTCACCTGCTCCAGCAAGAAAAGGGATGTCCCTGCCTAGACTATTCTTCATGTGGCTCTTCTCCCAGTTAAAGGCTCAGGTCCACACTCCAGCTGCAAGGGATCCTGGGAAATTGTTATTAAAAACATTTCTACCTCGGGAAGGCAGAATTCACAGCATGTGGAACTGTCAATGTGGGGATCATGTTTGAACCTTTTTGGAAGCCATTACTGCTAGTTGTTCTTCAAAGTAAAAAAGAATGCCCAAAGAGATATAACAACAAAGATGATTACAGGAATAAAAGAAAGATGCTAAAGAATTAAAAATTCTCAGTCTAACAAGATAAAGAATGAGAGAAATTATAGAAAGTATTTAATAATTTAATAATGTCACAATAGATAGTATAATGAACTTGATCACGAAAAACTGAGTAAAGCTGAGGTTTGAAGTTGATTTAACTATAAGGGCTTTACATCATACAAAACCACATTCTTACAAGTATCAGCATGGTTTGAATTTATCCTAACTTGATACTTATATAAATGAATTCAGGGGTTAGAAATAAGAACTAGTTTTTTAAAGACAATTGTACTACTGATATCAGAAAAAAACAGGCTTACCGGTAACTGTTCTTGCCAATGCCATCCCTGGGTATCATTTATTTTTATTTATTTATTTTTTAAGATTTTATTTATTTATTTGAGGGAGACAGCATGAGCAGAGAGAGGGAGAAGCAGACTCCCCGCCGAGCAGGGAGCCCAATTGCGGGGCTCCATCCCAGGACCCTGGGAGCATGACCTGAGCCGAAGGCAGATGCTTAATCGACTGAGCCACCCAGGCACCCGGGGTATCATTTATTTTTTTCACTCTTTATCTCAAGCAGACAGGGCTGTTTTCTAAATATTTATATGAAATGATTCTTTTATTGTTTGAAATGACCAACAATCATTAGTGACTAGAGCCAGAGAAAAGGAAACGTATGAAATTCTTCATCAAAGAATTGAGAGATACATAATCAGTTACCTTCCTTCTAAATTCTAGATGCACTTGAAGAGGCAAGTTCCCTCTAATCCTTTTGGATGGCTTTTTCTCTGGCCGTGGGTAGTTCCTTCCTGTCTCAAGAGCACCCTGCTGAATACGTGAGGGGATTTACTGCGGCTCTTCAGGTTACTTCTCTCGGCACACCTCTCTTTTCTCTGGTGTTCTGTCCTATGAACGGTAGCTCTTCCCATCTCAGCTCTGTCTCCTCAACTCAGGGAACCACTGCGTCCTGCCTCACTTTCTCCTCCTTGTGCCATGGTCTGGAGACTCTCTCAAGGCAATACTCTGGGGCAACAGTAGGGCTTACCTCAGTTCTCATCTCTCGGGATCACTCTCATTCATCACTGGTAGATGGTGTCTTAAAAACTGCTGTCTCATCGAATGTGTCTGGGGCTTTTTGGGATTGTTTCAGATGGAAAGGTAAATCTGGTCTCTGTCATTCTGTCTTGGCTAGAAGCAGAAATCCAGGCAACATGATTTTTAGAGGTCGTATCCATTATACAGATGTGCCAAAAAATCAGTTTTTCTGTTGTTGGACATCTAGGTTTCTCCTCTTTCTCCTTTCTTTTAAAAGAAGTTCTCATAATCATTTTAGAAACATAAATCTTTGTACATGATCCAACTTATTACTGCTTATATTTTTTGATAAAAGTAGAGTGTTTATTATTACCTAGTTTTCCAGGTGATGAAAGAACTGGAAGTGGTAATGTGGTTTCTCTAAAGTGATGCTCCCAGGTCACTGGGACCAGGATTCCAGGGTTTTGCCTACTAAACCCTGCAAAAAGGTTTTTTCAACAGGAGCCTAGAAATAATTATTCTATTCACTTACTCCTAAAACCACTAATTGGGCTCCTTCTAGGTATCAGATATTAGGCTAGTTACAGGAGAAACATCAGCGAGCAAGAAACACATGGCTCTGTCCTTATTTATATTCTCCCTGGGGCAAAAAGACAATCAGCAAGTCAGCAAACAAAGAGGCAACACAGGGAGGCATAGAAAGAAAATCAGAAGGAACAAGTCAGTCACTTGAATGCAATGTAATGTAATTCCACACAATTGTTTTTTTCAGTTTCTACTTTTGACAAAGTAAAGTGCTAATCATTCTGCAGATATGAAAATGAACAACACATACTCCTGCCATGAAGAAACTTTCATTATCAAATCAGATGACAAAGCCGGGTGGATCAATGAGAACCTTCCTCACTCCCGGCCCTGTGCGAAGCACTAGGGACACAGTAATGACCAAGACATGTGGTTCCTGCCCTCATGGAGCGTGTACTCTTTCAATTCCAGGAACAGCCTGATTCATGGAAATGAGGGTTCAGGTAAGACACATTGGGCCAAACTGATTTCCTCTGAAGAGGGGTCCAATGTTCCCTGGAGTTGGTGCGTGGTAATTGCTCCCCAAGAACCTACTGATTTAGTGACGGAAGACCAGATACAGGAGAGAAAAAGCTGACCAAGCCAGCTTCTTGATGGACCAGTTTCCACCAGTTCATTCATTTGACTACAAGAAGATATTGATTTCTATCAGAAATCATTGGATACAACTGTCAGCTTCGACATCTTTACACTCGAGACTCACTCTGTGCTCATATCTTCCACACAGTGATCAGTGAGGATACTGAGAAAGTTGAGACCCAGGAGTCTGTCTCTGTGGATGATCTTGTCCACTCTAGGAGGCAACTTTCATCCATGTTTGTGTTTTCTCTTTATTGTTACTTGTGGGTTTATTAGATGGAAAAAATCTTTTGGTTCTAGGGAAGGACTAATGGACCATCAAACAGATATGATATTTCTTACAAGAATAGTTGTTTTGGCTTTTCCTCTCTGTTAGGGCCAGCATCTTCCCTCTGTCTCACTGTATAATTTCACTCACTTCCACGCTCTACTTTCTTTCAGCAAAGTGACTTAGGTGTGTCCAGTCCTTCAAGCTGGGAACATGTATCGTGACATGGAGGCTACTGCTGGTCGCCACTGGGACAGCTACACAGGCCAGCACCTATGGATTTTAAAGGGGAAGAGGCACTCCTGAAAGCACATGGGAAGGAGCTGCATGCCTTCCTGCTCTGTCCTGTCTCTTCAGTGGAAGAAAAAGCAGTGTCTTAGTCTTTGTTTTCTTAAGAGCAGAGATGGAGACCAAGGTTTATGTGCAGGGCATCTATTTGGGAAATGATCCCCAGGAGCAGGGGTGCAGGATAAAGGAAGTGGAATTGGAGAGCAAGGAAAGACCACACCTTCAGTGGAGCTGGCTACCATTGTTACACCAGTGCTTGATCCTGCCGGGACCTTCTGAAGAGCCTTATGGAATGTGCTGCAGACTTTTCTATCTATGGGGGTGGGGATTGGGGTGAAGGTGAAGCCATGTATTTTTTGGTTTTTCCCCATTGTTCAAAAGTAGTCCTGAGAGCATTCATTCCCCTGTACTTCTCGGTTTTGTGATAAGAGTGTCCAGCAGGTTCCTGATGTATCCTACACCTTGATTTCAGAGAAGTCCCCGGTCAGGAAACAAGAGCTACACCGCTCGGGCCAGCTGAGGTGAGACACTGACATGTTGTGCATGCATCCAGCTGGAAGAAGCTTGCAGAAACCTGGTTGTCACCAGAGCGACAACAGAAAAGGTGGGGTTGATGGGCTATGAAGTTATGTTCAAAAGGATCTGATTTAAGCCACTCTTTCCTTTTTCCAAAGTATTTGCTCCTATTTGGTCCCAAACCATGGGTCCTAGCTGTTGCTTATTTTCCTGCAGTCTACGTCTAGGAACCATTTTTGGTTCTTCGACTTCAGCTTCAATTATCCACTCCCCAAGACATCACTGACAAAATCTCACTGTTTCTGCTTTCTACCATCTCAACTGTCAATAAAACCGAAGGTGTTCTAAAAGTTTGTTCACACCTCATGGAATTTCAACATTGGTTCCTTACCAGGAATGGGGACTTGAAATTAGAATTGACTTGATATGGCTACATAATAAGGCTTTGGAAATGGAGCCGGGCCTGAGGCTAGTAGAGATTGTTGGGCTTTTGGAGAACACTGTTGGGTCTCAAGGAGAAATAGAAGAGGAGGAAAGAGGGGAAAAGAAAGAGAAAGAAGAGAGAAAGCATTATTAAGGTCTGGTGGTGCGTGGTAAAAGGCCTTTGATGGATTCCTCCAGGCTGCGTTTGATACTTTTGCTCCTACTGGGGTCCTATTTTGAAAGTTGCCTACTTGTTTAAAGTTGATCCTCTTTTGTGTCTTTTCCCCCAGTTGGCATCCCTGGAGCATGGTCTCAGGGCCATCTTTGTGACTTACTGCCTTTGTCTGAACAATTTGCTATAAAACCCCCTCTTTCCCAGCAGAAATATGTGTAAGATTCATGACCTTAAGACTTCACTGAAGAGATTTAAACATTTTACTGGTAGTTGAAATAGTGGAAGATTTAAACAAATGAAATGAAAATATGTCTGATGGATGATGGTTGACTGTCCTTAACATGGAAATGGGGTTTAGAAGGTGAGTCTTGTGTCTTTCTTTAACAGGAGAAGGGAGCAATATTTCACAACTCGAGAAGACCTGCCAAGTTTGAAAAGAAAGTGGAGAGTCAATTAATGTCAATTAATGTGCCAGGGCAGAGCAAGAGAGATAGCTGAAACTATTCCTAGAAGCAAAAAAATCATATTGCCCCTGGAAACCAAATGGCCTCTGTAAGTGGTATGTGAGGCAGGATTAGAAACCTTTAGCGCTGAAGATCCAGCCTTGTTCCCATTGACTAGCCTGTGCCCATGGAGGGAGTTGTGTTGCTGTCAATGGACTTTAACCTGTAATCCTTCCGGTGTCCAATCCTCTGAAATACAAAGGTTTCATGCTCTCATGATTGAGTTCAGAGCAACCCGGGAAGAATCAGGGACACCTGGAATCATGTAATTCGTAGGACTGCTGGATGGGAGGGTCTTTTTTCTGATCCTTCTGACCGTGGCCAGTTGTCCCTTTTCTCCCTCACCGATCCATATGCTCCTTATGGGATAGGTCAGCTTCGTGAATAGGATCTCCACAAAGAAAGGTCATAAAACTAAGAAAATATATATTGTCCTTCCCAGTAGCAGAAAATGTCCATGATCTCCAGGACTGTAGTATGGAATAGTGTCCCGTGACTTTTTTTTTTTTTCCCAATACCATAGCCTCTTTGGAAGATGCTCTTATTTATTGCCTGACAGGACCCATTTATCTCAGGTATAGTCTGAATAAATGGAGTTGCAACATTTGTTCATTCTTTTTCTTTGTCTCCTGAGTTTAGATCTTTAGCAAATAACTTCTTCGTCTTCCTTTTTTTTTTTTTAAGGTATTAATGCTATCTATATGCTTTCACAAACTCCACAACCATCCTGCCTAAATGAAAAACACTGCTTGTTCATTTGTGCTTTGAATTTGATTCCAAGTCCCAGGGATCACAGAATCTTTGGTCTCATCCTTAGTTGATTTATTTTTAAGTGTTCACACTTGAGGCCAAATGTAGGATCTCAGGCTGGGAGAGGTTGTTAGGGATCATCTAGAATTTCCCAGCATATCACAGACTGTGGTGTTGGGGTGTGTGTAATGTATGAAGTCTCTGACTCGTGACTAACAGACAAATTTAAGGGTCATCCTGTCCATTCTGCAGCTTTCAAGCAGTGATGTTCCTAAACTTTATAATGACAAGACAATCCTATAAATGAATTTTTACATTCTCTGATAGCCTGATTTTTCTACATGAGAGTACACTGTGACTTTTAGGAGAGGGATGAAATAAAGATACTTAATCCAGTCATCTGTTGAAGGGCATTAAGAAGCTGTGGTCCATATATACAATGGAATATTACTCAGCTATCAGAAAGAACGAGTTCTCAACATTTGCTGCAACATGGAAGGCACTGGAGGAGATAATGCTAAGTGAAATAAGTCAAGCAGAGAAAGACAACTATCATATGATTTCTCTCATATATGGAATGTAAGAACTAGGAAGATCGGTAGGGGAAGAAAGGGATAAAGAAAGGGGGGGTAATCAGAAGGGGGAATGAAGCATGAGAGACTATGGACTCTGAGAAACAAACTGAGGGCCTCAGAGGGGAGGGGGCTGGGGGAATGGGATAGACTGGTGATGGGTAGTAAGGAGGGCACATGTTGCATGGTGCACTGGGTGTTATACGCAACTAATGAATCATCGAAATTTACATCGGAAACCGGGGATGTACTGTATGGTGACTAACATAATTTAAAAAATTAAAAAAAATAAAATAAAATTGTTCCTGGAGGTTTAAAATGTAAAAAAAAAAAAAAGAAATAAAGATACTTCATTCATAAAACTTATTTCCTGATCAGAACCTTTTTAAAAATCAGAACGGAGAGGGAATTTAATGGTCATAAAATATCACCGAATCTCACATATACAGGCACACAAACGTGCTGCAGGCATCACAAATTTCTGTTTTGAAAAAATGTTTTTAAAAAAAATAAGCATCTAAGTTATCAGTAATCTAATCCAAACCTGGACAGGAGTCAGTGGGAAGGAAAACACAAACTGAAATTTGTGGGTACACACCCATGCCACAGATTTTAAGGATCTTGTTCGGACTTGTGGGCTATGTTCTTAGGGTAAACACTGGCTGGCTGACTTGGCCTTTGTATTGCAAAATTCTAGAAGGCACCATCACATAGAATAAAGCATGAGTGGTGCCCTCCAGAGCAATACAATGGGGCGGTCCCAAGACTCTGGGGTTCTTGCGTCACCTGAGTGACAGACGCCAAGGTAGCTGTCATTGCTTAGGTCATGATTTCTTTACAGATCTTTCCTTCCAACTGCAGGGATTTCAAAGAGGGTAAATATAATGCAGAAGTGCTGCCTTGAATTCAGTTAGACAAAGAGAGGAATGTCATGAGATTTTTGGGAAATGATTGAAAATTCTCCTTTCCCTTCAGTACTTCACTTTGGCTGACACAACGTTAGGCTTTCCAGAGTCATCTTTTAGTTTTTCATACATTTGTTACCCTACCAGAGATTCAGGCCTTGCCTTAATAATGAATGTAACCAGGCCAGATGCTAATTCAACTCAAAAGTCTTAAACCTGAGTTGCTCAAACCTCAGGGCTGATGCTGAAAAATACATTTAAATTGGAAGGAAGAATGTTAGGCAATCCCCCAGAGGTCACTTTTCTGCAAGTGAATCATTTGTATTTATTTACTGATTTAATCCTGAATATCCACTGTTTTATAAATTCGAGATGAGTTTCTATCACTAGTAACAATAAAGTAGCACCTTAAACTACCTGCGTCTTCTGAAAGCATACCGTGTCGTCTACTGTTTTACAAACCAACCAACCAACAGAACAACAAATTGCTGCCTCACCACTGATTCTTCCTCAGTGAGTATTCCACTTCTCTGTTCCTTTCCCAACAAAACTTTGGAAATGAATGATTTTTTTCCTCCTTCTATTTCTTTGCCTTCCATTAGTTCCTCAACCAATTTCAATTCATCTTCCATTCCCACCACTCACTGAAACTGTTCTTGTTAAATGCACTAGAAGCTTCTCGCAGCAAAGCCAATGGTTACCTCTCTGTAATCGCCTTACTCAACCTTTTGGCAGACCAGTACCCTCTCACAGTTAAACATTCCCCTCTCTTGACTCTCCTGGCTTTCTCCTGCCTTATGGCCACTCCTTCCAGGCCCCTGTGCTGCTCTCTCTCTTCTCTGCTCACCTTCTTCCGGAGTGCCCAAGTCTGACCCAAGGTCTCATCCCTTCACTATATTTCTCCCCAGCAAATCTACCTCACTACGCCTTTTGGCCTTAAATACCACTTACACGTCAATGACGTCTGAGGCTTTATCTCTATCCCCGACCTCTCTATTACACTCCAAACTAATTTATCTAACTTCTCTAGGACACCCTTACTTGGGTTTCTAATGGGCATCATAAAACCAGCACAGCTAAAACACAAATCTTGATTTCTCTTGGAACCTGTTGCTATTCCAGTCTTTTCAAGAACTCATATCAAGGTGTACTCAGTTGCTTAGGCCACATAGCAAGAAGTCAACTTCGTTCTAGTCCTTTTCCTCTGCCCTACCCCTCATTTAATCTATGAGCAAAACCTGTTAATTTCACTGTCAACTATATCTTATATTTGAATGTTTCTCTTCATCTCCACTGTTCCCATTCTAGTCTAACCCACCATCATTTTTGCATGGATTATTTAAAAAATCTACTAAATGTTCTTGTTTTTTGTTTGTTTGTTTTCCTATTCTTTTTCCTCCTCTCCTCTCTCCTTATCTACTTTCCACACTGGAGCCAAGTAATGTTGTTTAAAAAAGCAAATCAAAGGTAAATGTCACAGGACTATTTGTAGTTCCCCAGTGGCTTCTCAGTATACTTGGTATAAATCCCAAATCCAAGTCACCATGGTTTTTATAAGGCTCCGCCCAACGCCTCTAGGAGTCCCTTGTACTTGCCTCATTTACTATGTTCTGACTTCTCCCTTCTTATTCCTGTACCTGGAATATACGGACCCTTTCTGCATTTGAAGGCTTTTGTATGTTCTTTCCCTATGCCTGGAACATTTTCCCCATATCTTGGTGAAACCTGGTCTCTATTTTCCTTTGAGTTTCAGCCCAAATATCAGCTCAGAGAATTTTTTCCCTGACTACTTGATGCAAGTATTCCCCACTCTGAGTCCATCATAACAGCCTCTTTTATCTTCCTCTGAATACTTACAATATCTGGTTTACCTTGTTCATTGATTCACTGGAATATTGATTCCGCGTGAGTATATATTTTTTTCATTTATTTTATTCACTGCTATACCTTCAGGACTTAGAACACACCTGGTAAATAGTAGGTGCTCAATAAATATTTGTGGAATTATTGAACTTATTTGTTTATTTCTGCATTTTTATATCTCTGTGTATCTTATCGATATAAGCTTCATGGTCAGAGGGATTTTGCTTGTCTTGTTCATTCGCGTGTACCCAATGTCTTGAATAATGTCTGGCCCTTCATAGTCCCTCAATAAATATTTATTAACAAATGAATAAAACAGTATGATGAATATACCCAGCATCTTTGAGAAAACGGTACGTTCCCACTCCCATTCAGGGAAGATGGTTCAACATCACTTTTCTTGGCTTTTTAAGGAAGAGAACCCTCCTTTAATGTTGAGGAAATATTTTATTCTTATCAATTATTTATAGATGTGATAGACTCAGAAAAGCAAGTTGTGTCCTTGGCGACAGTCTCATCCAGGGCAAGGAATGTGGACATATATGAAGTGAACATAACTACGGATGAACGGTGGATAGTACCAGGTTATAAGCTCCTCTGAGACACCTCAGCGTCTCAGACATATTATATACATGCAGCCTAGAAATGCTTTCTACCTAGTTACTCATATATATTTGCTAAATTGGAATTTTAGACTATCAGGGGAAAAAGACAGAATCCTAAACCTGTCCAGAGAGAATAAAAAGATCATAAAAGAGAATGATTCAAAATGGCATTACCCTTCTTAACAGCAATCCTGGATATTAGGAAATCGGGAATGATATATTCAAAATACTGAGGGAGAACTCAGTGCTCCCCACAGTTTTTCTCAAAAAAAAAAAAAGCCAATAAAAATACTTTTGCTGTCCCAATACTGGAAATGTTGAGGGCGTTTCACCCTATAATTTTATATTCAGTGAAAATAGCAATCAAGCGTGAGGGTAGAATAAAGATATTTTCAAACATGCAAAGACTGACTGAAAAAAAATCTTATGCATGCTTTATTACAGAGGTTTTGGAAATTGTGTTGTAATAAAACAAAGGACTAAACCAAGAAATGAAGATATTTGAGATTCAAGAGGCAAGACAGCAAAAACAGCGAAAGGTCCCAGAACAACTTTTGCGCACCGGGCCTGAAGAACAATCAATGCACACAGGCCAAGGGGTAGATGTCTGGGGACAGGAAATCACTAGGGCAAAAAGAAAAAATGGATAATCAACTTGATGTGTTTGGGGGAAATAATCAACAAGTTTTTAGAACTCTGCTACAGAACTCAGAAAAAAAAAACAACCGAGGATAAGAATATAGAAGAAATGAAAAAACGAGGCAATTATTAACTAAAAACAAAGGGTACCAGAAAGGAAATGTAATCGTAATACGCATTTTGGCTGGAGAGTGACAGTATTTACATGGTCATGGTCATGTACATACTGACGACTGATCTAACTCCGTGCTGTATGACTACGTGTGGAAGGGGAGAGTGTGGTGCGTCACCATAAAAGGGAGTAAATAGATAAGGTCTAATATTGATAAATCAACATTTATCAGACATTTGTAAAACGAATGGCTTTTTAGAAAAGTGCAGGTGGTTCTTAAACAACAACAACAGCAAACCCTTTGCTTTTAAAAGAAGAAGACCTCGTCGTGAGTTAATATGTGCAATTCATTTTGCTAAGTAACAAGAACCATGTGAACAGTAATACTTACGCTTCAACAGAAGAATTCCAGTGGGGTGAGGAGTAATAATGGTAGGAATCCTTGGGGAAAGAAAGGTAGAGACCCCGTGATTAAGATCCACTGGGTTTGATATTTCGTTTCATGAATTTCTAGAAATGCAAGTTTCCATGAGGGATCTCCAGGTGAGAAAATTAGAACTGTATTTTCTCCAAAAGATGTCCCCGAGCTTCCCCAGGAGCACTCTTCCCTGTCTAGCTCCACACACAAACCAGGCCCTCATGTCACCCTTCTACCAGGTTTTCTAAAGCCCCTCTCTGTTTTTCTTAATCCAATGTTAAAAGGCTGATGACTACTGGGCATTATGAGGAAATAATTTGGAAACCAAAATTACTATCAGGGGCTTGTTATTTATATCCCATTTATTTCCCCAAAGATTTAAGATATTAACCCCTCAGTGAGTACTAGCAAACTCATGGTCCATCTAAACCTAATACTAATTGTAGTTAGCACTTAACCTGGTTCTAGCTCTGTGCTGGGACTGTTTTAAGCGCTTTGCCTGTATTACTTCATGTAACTCCCACACATAGGAGTTACGTACACGATTTTCTCTCTTTTGTAGTGGAGGGAAAACTAAGGCACAGAGAAAGAGTAATTTGGCCAAGATCACCCCGTCAGTTAAGTGGCAGAATCAGGGTTTTCGACCTTGGCAATTCAGCTCCAGAGTCTCTACGTTCTACGGCCAGAACGATAGATCATGCGTTATTCCGGTTAAAGTACTTGGAGCTGTGGCTCTGTGGGTTAGAGATGGTGGAGAGGACGAAGAATATTACATTTTCACAAGGCAAAAAATCTGACCTCATCTGTCCAACGAGAGAGACAGACACGTCTCAAAGATGAGAATGAGGGGAAGTGATGTCTTTGAGCTGCAGAGTTTGGGTACGGGCTCCAGGTACCTGGGGAGCACTGTGTCCCACAGCACAGAGGTAGGTGGCAGAGTCCCTGGGCTGGGAGGCTGTGATGTCCAGAGTGCTGTGGAGTTCCTCTGTGTTTATCGTGGCCCTCACTCTTCCCTTCGTCTTCATCTCTAGGCTCAAATATCACAAGGACACGATACCCCCTCCGGGATTCTGTTGCAACCAGTGTAGACTGGTCATTCCTATGGAGTAACTGCAGTTGATCGTGACAGAGTCTCCTTCGTGGGCAGTCAGGTACTGGGGACGGTGCTCCACTCCCGTTTTGCCACTTACCCCTATTCTCAAAGACATCGTCAAACACAGAACAGCACTGTTATTGCAATACTTCCACAAAATTCTTTCCTTTACACATTTCCCAGTGGGTACTCCAGGTTAGCCGCTTGGAGCCCCTTATGCCCCTCCTCAGAATTTTGAAAAATAAGAGCTTCGGGGTGGCTCAGTCAGTTAAGTGTCTGCCTTTGGCTCAGGTCATGATCCCGGGGTCCTGGGATCAAGTCCTGCATCAGGCTCCCTGCTCAGTGGGGAGCCTGCTTCTCCCTCTGCCCCTCTCCCCTGCTTGTGCGTCCACACGCACGTGCTCTCTCTCTCTCTGTCAAAATAAATAAAATCTTAAAAAAATAAAGAATTTTGAAAAAATATCCACTTAGTCTTCCTGTGCCCATATCCCGGAACTCCCCAACTTACAGCTTAACTGAAGCCACAGAGTAGCCAACAAAACTTGCTGGGTCTTCACCATTATTCCTGCAGCTAAGTCTCACACGGTATCTCTCTTACAGGGTTTGGAATATATGTTAGTTGGTCAAAGGAGTGTTTTGTTATTATAACTTCTGTACGTTTACTTTAGAAATCAAATGGGATCCCCAGCCCATCAGAGACAGCACAAATGCACGGGTTTGCACTATTTATAGGGCTGGCTGCACAATGAACAGTTCCAGATCTTTTAAATAAAATGCCCACATTGCCACCTAGTGCCACGATGTGCAGCCATTTGTTATGTAGGTCAAATACTCGGGGGGAAACCAAGACAAATCTAGAACCAAAGTTAGCATCAGCCAACTAGGAGTCCCAGGGGGTGGGGTAGGGTGGGGAAGAGACATCTGATGATTCTTTGGTTTCAGCTGGTGGTTCCAGATCAACCAGAGTAGATGACAAGCTGTCCATGCCACATTGTACTGTTCTAAAAACCCAAGGACAGTTCTGTTCTATTGTTTAAAGGTATTCCTTATAAATATCTCTGGTTTCTTCACCTGACATCCCTGTTTCTCCATATCATAGGATTGTAGACTTCTTTCCTAGTCTTCTTTTCTTTTTTTGTCCATGCCTCTCCAAAGATGTTTCAAACGTTGTTGCCCTGCCAGAGTATTACTTTATTCATCTGGGTTCCACTCATCTATGAGTGTTCCCTATGATCGTTTCAGTGGTTTTATCACCATGTTGAATTATTTTGAGTTTGTAGTCATTTTCTAATTTTGGGACTCCTTTCCAGCCCCTCCATCGGAGGTGTCCCTTAAGGAACACATCCAGAGGTCACATTTGTACCAAGTGACCTCCTTTCCCTGGCTATTGCTTACTGGATCTGAGTAAACATGGGGCTTATTAATTTGAGACTAGGTATACTAACAGTTGTTAGATAGCGTTAGTCATTAGAGCTGTAAAATCCTATGGGGTTTGAACCAGGGTTATCCCTTGGCAAAGCTGGGTTATGTTCAAACTCGGGTTATTGAGGAGTAGAAACTAACAGGCTTACCATGAAATCTGGTCTCCTAAGAGGAGAACCGATTATATATTCAGAGAGAAGTCGGTTCAGAAAGAATAGCCAATCGACGATGCTCTTCTTGTAAGGCTCGGCTGTACTTGTCACAAATAGATTTTACGAGACTCCTCTGTATCCTTTGAGCAAATCTCCTTTTCCTCCAGCTAGTTTGAGCGAGTAACACGCCCACATCATTTTCACAAAGAATACTGTAAAATCATGGTCCCCCGTAGTATCTCTCGGAATTGAGTTTTATAAAACTACATGCAGAAATACAGAGTTATCCCCATTAAATTCCATTTTGGCTGTTTCAGTTCATCTAATATGACCTAATATATTAACTACCTACCTCAATATTGTGCTAGTTGCACATTTGATGGACATACCTTATGAGAATTCACATAAAATGAATACGAACAGGTCAAGATGAAAGATCAAATCATGTGATACAACAATAAAGATGGTTCTTTCCATTGCATCTTTATCTAGGCCATTCCTTCAGCCCAGGACCACGGACTGTAGCATTATGCAGAGGGGCAGTGCAAAAAGTGAGTCAGATTTGGAGAGCCAAATAGACCTCAGTTTGAGTCTCAGACCTGCCACTTACCAGATACTGGGTCTTGAGAAGTAATCTCAATGCTCCAGTCCTCAGTTTCCTGTAAAATGGGGATAACAACCCACAAACTTGTGGTTTGTGGTGAGGATCGCAGGTAATACTGGGAGTTAACAAAGTCCAGCAGTTAAGAGTGCAGGCTTTGGGCTAAACTCCCTGTACTGTACGCCAGCTCTCTTCTTACTAAGTGTTCATGGGCGAGTTAGGTCATTTCTGTGAACCTCAGTTTCCTTGGGACTAATGATTGTACCTGCTTCCTGGGGTTGTAGTGAAGATGAAATGAAAGAATACGTATGATGCATTTAAAACAAAACTTCATACCTATTAGGCACTTGATAAATGCTAGCTATTATTATTATTGATAGTACCATAGGACCTGTGATAAATATATCATTCAACAAGTGACATATGATATTACTTATTTTCCTAATGATATAATGAGAAACAAACTAATCAAGTGACTTGCAAACATTTGAGACAATTTTAGACTAGAGAAGTACCTTGGATTTAGCAGGCTTGTTTAAAAAATATCTCTAGTGAACTCATTCTAGCTCATTCTAGCTCCTGCTGGTTACTGCATTATTTTCTAAGAACACACACATTATCTGTTAATAATATGCTTGAAAGCGTTGCTGGATATCAATCCATTTCTTCCATGTTTTATGCATTTGGTATTTCCTTCATTCCCCTTAGGCTTTTAAAGATATGGCCCAATATCTCTCAAATTATGCCTGAAAATTCTTTTTGTGTTTTGGAAATTAATTTAAATGATCCAGAAGACTTGATTATATTGAAAGCATCTATGTCTTCATATCTTCTCACTTATACTTTCCTATTAGTTCTTTCCAGTTCAAAAATTATTCTGCTTGATGGAATAATTTCCCTTTCCCCTCACCTCCTTTTTCAATGAAAGAACCGCTATGCCCCTGGAATTAGATGGAGTTGCAGCTGATTTTGCTTTTCTTCGTGTTCTAACAATGTTCCAACAGGACTGTCTACGAGAGAGAGAACAGGGCTCCTCAGCTTGGGGGTCCCAGCCCGACTACCTCCCTCAGCCAGGCCCCTGAGGTTTTTGTACCCCGCCACGCCCTTGGCACTGTGTGTATCTCTCAGAAGACAGTACATGGCCGAGTCTGATACCTGGACTGTGGATTTTGTAATAGGGGAGTTTTTGTCTTTAATATTTCTGGCTCCAAAGTTCTTGCTGTTTTCCATTGTCTCTTTCTGAAGAAATTGCAGAGCTTTGTTGGGGTATTGGACATACCAGAAAAGAGTAGGTACCGTGTGGATGTGTATATGCAATTCTTAGTCACAGATTCTCCTTCCGAGACAGTAATCTGGTCTGTCTGTTGGACTGAATTGCCACTGGTTCCTCCTGCAAGGAAAAGAAAAAAAGGTGTGTGTTTCATGAATTTGGCCAGAGTTACAACTTTTGGAGAAAGTTTTCGGTATTTTGAAATAATAAATAACATTTCAGTAAGGTGTACTTACCAAACATTAAGATCAGAATTAGTCCAGAGAAGAGTTCATGTTAGTGTGTCTGGTCTACTGGAGGGAAGGATCGCTGTTGAAATGAAGAAACAGAGATCACCGCTGTGCTCAGAATTCAGGCAGAAGTGATGACTGTCTTGGTAAACAGCGCCCCCATGTGACAAGTTAACGAACAGGTTATAAAATAATCTTTCGGATTCAAAAATCGGCTCTTTGTCCTCACTACTTTTATTATTTTTTAAAGATTTTATTTATTTATTTGAGAAAGAGGGAGAGAGGACAAGCAGGGGGAGGAGCAGAGGGAGAGGGAGAAGCAGACTCTCCGCTGAGCAGGGAATCCTGACTGGGGCTGCTTCCCAGGACGCTGAGATCCTGACCTGAGCGGAAGGCAGACGCCCAACCAACTGAGCCACCAGGTGCCCCGCTGTCCTCATTCTTAAGGAACCTATAGGGTATAAACTGGCTCTTTGGTGCAAAAGGGAGCTAATGCATCCTTAATAAATCTGGTGTTTCTAGGACACATATTCTATGGGAGAGTAACTTCCACCAGAACTTAGACAAACTTCAATATTTTAGATAAAGTGGCTTCCATTTTTCCCCAGTTTTTATAAACAATGCCATGATAAATATATGCTTACATAAACTTTGTTCGCACATCCCATTATTCCCTTAAAATATGGCGTACTGGAAATACATTTTGACCAGGTGCTCAACATTGAGGTGTTAAAAGTCACTATTCGGCCAAAGCTACAGGTTAGTCTGAATATCAACAAAGTAGAATTAACTTCAGTAATACAAGAAGTGAAGCAAAATTTTATTCAAAATTTAATTATTATTATAATTGTATTATTAAAGGTCTTAGCATCCAAATTTTAAAACTTAGCACTACAGTAGAGGAAGAATAACTTTTTAGGATCATCTATTGTTTGCTCCTGTTATCACTCTATTTCACATTTGCAAAACTTTGTATTGAAAATGTAGTAATGCAAGTCATTTTTTGGCTCGCTCTTTTAGGAGAGGGTCATGCCAATGGCACGTTCATCCCCTTTGCACCTGGACTTGACTGGTGCAGCTTCACTGAAGGTGTCCTTCCTACAAAGTGGTTTGTTCACTTGACGTTGCTCTGGTTTTCTTGCTCGTTCCCCCCCCCCCCCCCGTTTTTTCTTCCTCGGCCCTGGTGTCATTTAATCTAGTTTCTCAGAACTGGAAAAATTGTGCTTTGGGTATACAAGCCTGCACTGAGACTAGATGTGATTGGGCTTCTTAAGAATTGAGTATTGGTAGCGTTTATTTCTGATTATAGAGTGGGCGACTCAAGG